>NC_133336.1:106673357-106970857 GCF_042186555.1 Aquarana catesbeiana | reverse complement strand
ATAACGGACTCGCTATGACCAGAAAAAAGGGGCTGGAGGAGACATCAGCACAGGAGGGTGCAGGGGCCCTAGCACAGCGAAACCCCAAAGAAAAGGGAAGTCAAGTAGCTGCCAAACTGGAGCGATTTGCTCACACACCAAACCAGCATGCAAGCACGACACCTAAAAAGAGCAACCATATAGGGGGGGCTCAGCATCAAACCAGCCAGCTGGGAAGGAGAAGTCTTGCCCCTACGGGGGGTGCAGTAGCAAACGCCCCATTGGAGTTGGGGGTGAACGGTATGGTGGAGGGGGGTTCTGGTTTGGCCACGGAGGTGGGGGATGGTGGTGTGGCATCAATGGCTGAGAAGGAACCATCACTGAGAGACATCTTTCTAGCTGTAAATAGTTGTAAGGTATCTATTTCTGCCCTATCAGCACAAATGGAAAGTTTTAAAAGTGATTTATTGTCAGTAAAAAGTGATGTGCAAGTAGTGTGCACTCGGACAGCTGCTTTGGAAGACAGGATCAGTCAAATGGAGGATGATGTCTCCCCTTTAAGACAGGAAGTCTCACTTATGAAAAAACAACTTAATGAATGCATGCAAAAAATGGACAGTATGGAAAACAGACTACGTAGAGAAAATTTGAGGGTGTTGGGCCTCCCAGAAGGCTGTGAAGGCAATAATCCTGTTAAATTTATGGAAGATTGGTTAAAGGAGAGATTCGGGAGGGAGTCACTCTCAGAATTTTTTTCCATTGAGCGTGCGCATAGAGTGGCCTCTAGGTCATGGGCTCCAGGGGGTCACCCAAGACCACTGATTTTTAAGCTATTATGCTTCAGGGATAAAACCACCATCCTTCGGAAGGCAAGGGAGATGAAGAACATTCAATATAGAGGTGCAAGGGTCTCAATATATCCGGACTTCTCTCCTGAGCTTCAAAGGCAGAGAGCCAAATTTGTGGAATGCAAGCGCAAGCTGCAGCAGTTAAAAATTAACTATGCTTTATTATATCCAGCGCGCTTGCGCATTGCGGCACTGGGGGAAACTTAATTTTTTAATACTCCCATCGAAGTCACAACCTGGTTAGAAAAAAACAAAGGAAGAATACAGCGAGAAGATGAAATATAGAAAAGGCAGGAGACCGGGAAATCAAGAGAGAACTTTTTTTTTTCCTGTTTGTTTGTGGACTTCCTTTTCCTTTTTCCCTTTTTTTCCTTTTTTTTTTTCTCTCCCTTTAAGGGGAGTGGGGAGGGAGGGGGGAACATGTAAAATTTGTTGGTTTATAAGCACAATGGAAACAATGGGGATAGTTCCCCTCTTACTGGGTCCGGGGGGGGGTAAGTTTGTTTTTCTCACCTTGAAAAAATGTGTCCGGTCACTATAGAAGCCTCAGGGGTAGGCCCAAAATTGGGCAATAGGGGTAAAAATAGTGGGGGGGTAGGGGGAGGGGGGAGGTGGGGTGGGGGGAGGAGGGGGAGGAATATGTGTATGAGTGTGTGTGGGAGGGGGGGGGTTGACTTTGGAGTAAGGGGAAATTCATTTTATAAATATTATAGAAGTCACATCAAGAGGTGGTTTAACTTTGCTAAGAGACACAAAGAGATAGGACCCACAGATGTATGGTAGTGGTGATTTAGATAGCACTTGGAAATTTAAAAAAAAGTTTACTATATGTTCCTGGAACGTTCGGGGGGTTAAAGATAATCTGAAAAGGCAGACGATCCTCTCTATGGTAGATAAGGGGAAGGTTCAGATACTATGTCTGCAGGAGACGCATCTGGATAAGGAATCAATTAAGATAATTGATCATAAAAAATTTCAGATGCAATTTCATTCCACTCACACTTCGTACTCAAGGGGTGTGAGTGTTTTGATAAAATCAGGGATAGCTTTCTCCTGCAGCCATAGTAAGGTGGACACAGAAGGCCGGTATATTTTTCTCTATTGCACAATTGAGAACAGGAAATGTGTATTAGCTAACATCTATATTCCTCCCCCTTTTGGGAGGGAGGTTTTGGATGACCTAACTGAATTCATGGTGAACCTCCCAGGGGTTCCGGTAGTGGCGGTTGGGGACTTCAACATGACCATGAATAACGAGGTAGACAGGTTCCCTTTAAAAAGTCTGGGTAGGGGTAAACCTAAGAGTCCGCTTCTACAGTATTGTGAGGAAGTAGGATTGGTGGACATCTGGAGAGAGAGGCACCCTGGGGTGAGGCAATATTCCTGCCATTCCAGGACACATACCACCCTGTCCAGGATAGACCTGGTCTTGGGTAATGAGGAATCGCTGGGTATGGTGGGAGAAATAGTCTACGAGCCAAGGGGGATTTCGGACCACTCACCAGTGATAGTTGATTTAAAGGGTGAGAGAGGCATTAATAGGGGTGACTGGAAAGTAAATCCCTTTTGGCTCGAGATTATTGAGGACGCGGGCACTGTGGTGGAGAAGCTGGTGGAATTTGTAGATTTGAATATAGGTACAGCTCCATTAGGGATAGTTTGGGACGCCCTGAAAGCTTTCCTCCGGGGGATCCTAATTCAAAAAATATCCCACATTAAGAAAAAATCACAGATAGAAGAACTAAAAGTCAAAGAGAGTGCTATAAGAGCGGAAGAACGGTACGTTGAGGACCCAACTCCAACCAGACATAAGACGTGGGTAGAGAGACAAAATGAGTACAGTAGAATAGTCCTGGAAAAGACAGAGAGGAAAAGGTTATTTCAGAAACGAACGTTTGCCTGTGAGGGAGAGTGTGTCGGGAGGACCCTGGCCCTGATCATAAAGGCCAATAGCCCTCCGAATTCCATACTAGCGATAGAAGGAAGAGAGGGAATAATAAAAAATACTAACCCAGAAATATTAGAAGAGTTTAGGGAGTACTTTAAAAATTTATATAGCTCGGCTCAGGAAGATGTGGAGGGAGAAATGACAGCTTTCTTTGATAAGATTAAGTTAACCCCGCTCACGAGAGAAGATAGGGAAATGTTGGATGCCCCTCTGACACTTGGGGAATTACAAAGGGCTGTGGCAGACATGGCGAACCAGAAGGCCCCGGGTCCTGATGGTTTACCCGTAGAAATTTTCAAAAAGTATGGGGAGCTTTTGCTCCCCATGCTTTTGGAAGTACTAAACGGCACTGGGAAGGATGGTAATTTGCCAGTCTCAATGACAGAAGCCATTATAATAGTATTGCTGAAGGAGGGGAAAAGCCCGTTAGAGATGGCATCATATAGACCGATATCACTGTTATGTTCGGACGTGAAGATTCTGGCAAAGGCCCTGGCAACAAGGCTAAAGAAAATAATTTCCAGAGTAATTCATATAGATCAAACCGGGTTTATCCCGGACAGAGCTACAAGTACGAACATAAGACGAGTATATTTAAATATGCAGATCCCCACGGTGAATAGCGGTAAGAGGGCACTCCTTTCGTTAGATGCCACCAAGGCATTTGACTGCCTGGAGTGGCATTACATCTGGAAGGTGTTGGCGGAATTCCAGTTTGGCCCTGGCTTTGTTCATTGGCTAAGCCTCTTATATGACAGACCAAGGGCAAAGGTCAGAGTCAATGGAGAATGCTCAGATTGGTTCCAATTAAGAAGGGGCACCAGGCAGGGGTGCCCTTTGTCGCCCCTCCTGTTTGCCCTGGCAATAGAGCCGCTGGCTGTGGCTATAAGGGCGTCTCAGGGGGTTCAGGGGTTTAAAAGAAGGAGGGGAGAGGAGAAAATAGCAATGTACGCAGATGACATTCTGTTATTCCTAGGGGATACGCAGGAGTCATTAAGGACGGCTATGGGGATGGTCGAAGACTTTGGCCAATTCTCTGGGTTAAAAATTAATTGGGAAAAGTCAGCAATATTACCTATAGACCCCCTGATGGAGCCCCTTCCGGATCAAACCACACAAATTAAGGTAGTCAATCAGATGAAATACCTGGGGATTAATATCTCAAGGGAGCCGGAACAATATATTGCAGAAAATCTAGTCCCATTAATGAAAAAACTCAAACAGAAATGTAGGGTGTGGGGACGGTTGCCCCTGTCGGTCGCCGGGCGCTGCAACCTGATAAAAATGGTCTGGATGCCGCAAATTTTATATATTCTGCATAATTCACCTGTTTGGATTGCTAAACGATGGTTCAATAAAATGGACAGCTTATTTAGAGAGCTGATTTGGAAAGGTGGCGCAGCAAGGATCGGCCTGCAGACGCTCCGGCGAACGACAGAAAAGGGAGGACTGGGAGTCCCGGATCCGGGATGTTACTTTCTGCCATCACAGGTCCAGCATATGGGAGGGTGTAATAGGCCCGGGAAAGAGGTAACAGGGAATAAAGTACTCTTAGGTGATACTAACCACGACACCATAGTAGAAGCGTTGGAGGCGGACTCCTTTATCACCAGATGTCCCACTACCCAGTTGATGGTCAAGAGCTGGTCCAAGGTCAAAAAAATAATGGGCTATGTAGATTTCTCTGAGTTCTCCCCATTGTGGGATAATAGCAAGCTTAATGAAGTGAAAATAATGGGGAAGATTGAAGAGTGGGATCGGCAGGGCATCCATTATCTCTCACAGCTTTATAAAGCCGGGAAATTAAAAACATTCCAGGAATTGGCGATTGAATTCGCGATCCCTAACCGTTCATTTTACAGATACTTGCAGGTTAGGCACGCTTTAGACGCACAATTTAACGGTAAGGAGCCACTATGGAGCGACATGATCTCTGTGAGAAAATTGGTCGACTCAGATTCCACGAAAGGTCTGATATCTGATATGTACAGCAGTTTAAGAATCTCGATACAGGGGGATAGAGCGGAGGACAAAAATAGGAAGAAATGGGAGGATGAGATTGAGAAAATATCGGACAGTCAATGGGAGTATGTATTGTCATCAGGACCCAGGGTTTCCCTCTCTCCATCACAGGTAGTGTCGCATTTATATTTGATATATGGGGCGTATTTTACACCACTAAAGCTGTTTAGGATGGGGAGGAGGGTAGACTCGGGGTGTCAGAGGTGCGGAGGAGAGAGAGGAGATCTATTACACATGTTCTGGCGCTGCCCAAAACTGTACAGATACTGGAAAAGTATTGTGGACAGGATAAATTGTATTTTTAAGACATCACTAAGTATGGATGCCAAGATCTGCCTACTAGGTCTAATAGAGGAGCAACAGCCCGCGAGAGATACACAGACTGCAATAGTTAGGTGCCTGTTTCAAGGGGAAAAGCTTATAGCCAAGAATTGGCAGAGAAAAGAACCCCCGACGTTCGAAGAATGGGTGAAAGAAGTGAAGGAGGAAGTTAGTAGAGAGAAACTTATATATAAGAAAAGAAGTAATCACAAAAAATTTGAGAAAATATGGAAGGATTGGGTGATGTGGGAGAAGCACGGGGTGAATGGGGAGGGAGAATGAGGTTTAAGGGGGTTGGGGGGTTGGGGGGGGGGTGTGATGGCGGGGGGAAGGGGAGGGAAGGGGAGTAAAAGAAAGGGGAAAAATTTTGTATGTCCCTCAGGTAGAGGAGGGTATTTTATTGATGTTCATGCTCCTTGCCTTTTTCTTTTTGTGGACTGCTGTATAAATACGGTAAAAGTTGAAGACTATGTAAATACTGGTTATGTCAGTCCCCAGAATGTGATCTTATCTGCTTTCTTTTTAATGTGAATTGTTTTTTTTCAATAAAGAGGATTTAAGCAAAAAAAAAAAAAAGAGAAACTGTCTTTTGAAAAATAATTTAAAAGTCAGCAGCTACAAATACTGTGGATAATGACTTTTAAAAATGAGGTACTTACCAGTGCCTGGAGTCTTTTGCTGTCTTCCCGCAGCCGGTTCTACTTACCTCTGTCATTTTGGTTATGGAAGCCGACTGTGACTTCCTGAGGAATCACAGCCAGCTTCCCACTGTGCATGCATGAGATCACACGGTGTTGTGGGATTGGTCCTTTGAGCAGCCCAGGAGGCTGCGGGGGGGGGGGGGATGGGGGGGGCATGTGCATGTCATTCACTCCTGGGTGAGAACTGGGGGTGGGAGCAGGTAACTGCCCAAAAAGGTACTTGCTCCCTGTGTAAAAAAAATAAAAAATAAAAAAGTCAAAAGTGTTAGGGATGGGGAGTGGGGTTGAATAAATGAAACATTCACTTTTGAGTGAAGATCCGCTTTAAGAGTGGACATTCAGATTCTAACAAATGACCATTCCTCATTGGTTCTCTTTAAACCAGCAACATGTAAAAATAAAATTAATAAGTGACAAAAGCAAAATGAGTGTATTTGAAATCTTCTTATACTTCACTTTTAACACCCAAATGGTTGTCTGGGTGCCAGGGGAGCTTCTCCATCTTTGGAGACACCTTATCACAAAGAAATAAGACAGCAATCGCATACTATCCTCTCTGACTGCTACCTCCCTCAAGACCTGCCGACTGGGAATATCAAGAAAATTAAAGCTGAACTCCTGCTTTTGTTTTACATAGTTTGTTCGGGCCAAGCTGGCCCAAAAGAACTATGTCCCTCACTAACATGTGAGGTCGCTGGATGTGCTGTATTAACTGTATGTAGAGGAGGCTACATACAGCACTGTGTTCCAGGTGTGAGCCAAGACTTCCTGTCTCTTACCCAGAACATAATAGAGTCTATCTGAGCGGTGCTCAGCCATTCACAGAAAGCAATGTATTAGTGTAGTAATGAATACAAAGCTTCCTTTAATTGGCCTCGGCTCGCACTCGGAACACAGTGCTGTATGCTGCATATAGCCTCAGCTACATACAGTTTATACAGCACATCCAGCGAGGCCATGTTAATGGAGGGACATAGTTTGTCATGGCCAGTGTTACAAAAGCTGGAGTTCAGCTTTAAGCCGGCCACACGTGGATCAAAATTCAGTCGGTCCAGCAGGGACCAGCCGGATATTGATCCATGTATGGGGACAGTAGTTGTACAGATGTCAATCTACCTGTTGGATAAATGCCACTTGATCAGCTCTCACAGCTAAGGCTAGCTATAGCTGGCAGCAGTGTAAGTAAGTCATTCACCTCGAGTGTGTGGATCAGGGAATCAGTTCATTTTTTTTCCCGTTCAGCGATAAAAATGACTAATGCATTGACTGTCGTGGACATGAGATTATTCTCCCAATCTGGCCATAAACAGGTGATCAGGAGACCGATCCAACCAGCACCAAATTGTTAATATTGACAAATTTAAAGATTACAAAAATATGTGCAATTTCTATAAACCAATACAAACAACTGAGAAATGTAGCATTACCTTTGGATCAAATGGCAGTTTTTTCTTTGAATGTGGAGCCCAATATGATTTTGCCAACTGAAAAAAACACAGAGAAAAAAAAAAAAAAAAAAAAAGAAGATTACATACACATTGTAATCAGCACTTGCACTTATATTTTATTCCATCCACATACAGTATACAATGCAATTGTCTGATTGCATAAAACTACACATATCTGACGGAAGCCCAGACAACAATGGAAAGAAGAGGTGACAGGAAACGTTTGCATTTTAATTCAAGCACTTGAGTACCATCCTGTAATACCTCTTTATTATCAGGCCAGATTTTAGTTTTTAGCACTGTGATAGTTGGACTGACAGTTACAGTCATGCAACACTGTACACAAATTAATTTATTTAGACATATAGAGCTTCATTTTGGTGAGATTTAACTACTGTTTATTTCACTAAAGAAACCAAAACATTAAAAAAAAAAAAAAAAAAAAACACACAATACATGTCATCTCTCAAGGTCCTAAAATGCCACAAAATGGTTTAGATTGAAACATAGTGTATACACTGCAGCAGTGAGAGTGCAGGCCTCAGGACTATGTAATGCACAGAACAGCTTGAAGGATTTAGTGTTCAGGAGTTAGCGCCCTCTTATGGTGGTTAGTGGTGGTGAGTACCCCTTTAAAAATTGGTGAACAGTAGTGAGTGTGCCATAATTTTGGTAGTCAGTGCTATTTCCTCCATAACATTGGTAATCAGGGTGCCGCTTTAATGTCCACATGCCTTCAGTGTGCATCTTTGCTATTCTTAGTGGTAAACAGTGTGCCTCTATTTTGTTGGTGGTCACTGGCAGCAGTTTTACTAAAAAGGACCATAAAGGAGAAACTTCCACTGCAGAAAAATGAAGAGGATCAGTGGCAGAGGAGGAAGAGGGAAGGTTCTCAGATGTAAGCACAAGCTGTGTTGACATTTGTAATGACTGCGATTGGCCATTACAATGATCTCAAGGCACAGAGCCACTCCAATTGGCCGTCCCCAGCGTCTGACAGACTTTTACTCCATAACAGACACAGGAGGTAAGCAAGATGGCACCGAGGCCTATACTCCGGCGGCGGCCTTGTTTACTAAAAAAACGTCAAAGGAGAGTAATCCTCCTCCCAAAACGACATCTTCTGGTAGCCAACACTCCTGTCTCCCCACCCCTTCATCAAATAGCCCAGCCAAGTCTAGACCCAGGCTAGATGGCAACGGACTGGGTTCGCCTGTGAGCCCCACACCAGATTGAGGGGAAGACACAAGGGAAATGCCCGAATCTATTGAATCCTTTCCCACACAGAACCAACCTGTACTTAATACAGTACTAAAAGACATGCTACTGTCTTTAAGGAGCACAATCCAGTCTGACATGGCCTCATGTATGAACAGATTCAATAGAGATATCCAAATAACGGGGGACAGGGTGGACCACATTGAGGTTAAGATGGGAGAATACGCTCACACCATAAATGATTTGGTTGATGCCTAAGAAGAAAAAGAAGGGGAAAACTATTGGATCAAGGCAAAATTAGCTGATTTGGAAGATAGGTCGAGAAGAAAGAATTTGAAAATAAGAGGGATACCAGAGTCGGTGCAACCAACCGACCTACGCTCTTACGCAGCGACCTTATTCAAAAATCTTATACCAGGCCTTACTGACTTAGATGTCACAATAGACAGGATCCACCGTCTACCCAAGCCATCTCATCTATCTGACCACATTCCAAGGGATGTACTCCTTCGTCTCCATTTCTTTCATGTAAAAGAAAATCTAATGTCATGTATGCGAAAACAGGAGCAAATACCAGCAAACTATCAGAATTTACAATTCTTTGTGGACCTCTCGCAATACACGCTCCAAAAACAGAGAAATCTGAACACGGTAACTAAAGTGTCGAGGAACCATAAAATTCCTTATAGATGGGGTTACCAACAAAAATCACTGTGACCAGAGAAGAATTGTTGACTTGCATGAAGCTGGAAAGGGTTATAAAAGTATCTCCAAAAGCCTTGCTGTTCATCAGTTCACGGTAAGACAAATTGTCTATAAATGGAGAAAGTTCAGCACTGCTGCTACTCTCCCTAGGAGTGGGCATCCTGTAAAGATGACTGCAAGAGCACAGCACAGACTGCTCAATGAGGTGAAGAAGAATCCTAGAGTGTCAGCTAAAGACTTACAAAAGTCTCTGGCATATGCTAACATCCCTGTTAGCGAATCTACGATACGTAAAACACTAAACAAGAATGGATTTCATGGTAGGATTCCACAGAGGAAGACACTGCTGTCCAAAAAAAACATTGCTGCACGTTTACAGTTTGCACAAGAGCATCTGGATGTTCCACAGCAGTACTGGCAAAATATTCTGTGGACAGATGAAACCAAAGTTGAGTTGTTTGGAAGAAACAACAACACTATGTGTGGAGAAAAAGAGGCACAGCGCACCAACATCAAAACCTCATTCCAACTGTGAAGTATGGTGGTGGGGGCATCATGGTTTGGGGCTGCTTTGCTGCGTCAGGGCCTGGACGGATTGCTATCATCGAAGGAAAAATGATTTCTCAAGTTTATCAAGACATTTTGCAGGAGAACTTAAGGCCATCTGTCCACCAGCTGAAGCTCAACAGAAGATGGATGTTGCAAAAGGACAACGACCCAAAGCATAGTAAATCAACAACAGAATGGCTTAAACAGAAGAAAATACGCCTTCTGGAGTGGCCCAGTCAGAGTCCTGACCTCAACCCGATTGAGATGCTGTGGCATGACCTCAAGAAAGCAATTCACACCAGACATCCCAAGAATATTGCTGAACTGAAACAGTTCTGTAAAGAGGAATGGTCAAGAATTACTCCTGACCGTTGTGCACGTCTGATCTGCAACTACAGGAAACGTTTGGTTGAAGTTATTGCTGCCAAAGGAGGTTCAACCAGTTATTAAATCCAAGGGTTCAAATAATTTTTCCACCTGCACTGTGAATGTTTACATGGTGTGTTCAATAAAAACATGGTAAAATGTAATTCTTTGTGTGTTATTAGTTTAAGCAGACTGTGATTGTCTATTGTTGTGACTTAGATGAAGATCAGATCACATTTTATGACCAATTTGTGCAGAAATCCATATAATTCCAAAAGGGTTCACATACTTTTTATTGCAACTGTATACTAAGTATGAACACCAATCTCTCTCTCCTCCTAGACAATCCCCCCCCCCAGTTAGAACACACCTAGGAAACACAGTTAACGCCTTGATCGCCCCCTAGTGTTAACCCCTTCCCTGCCAGTGACATTTATACAGTAATCAGTGCATTTTTATAGCACTAATCACTGTATGATTGTCAATGGTCCCAAAAATGTGTCAAAAGTGTTGAATTAGTCTTCCGCAATACCGCAGTCACGAAGAAGGGAAAAAAAAAAAAAAAAAAAAAAATCGCAGATCGCCGCCATTACTGGTAAAAAAAAAAAAAAAAAAAAAAAAATTATAAAAATGCCATAAATCTTCTTTCCCCTATTTTGTAGATGCTATAACTTTTGCGCAAACCAATCATTATACGCTTATTGCGGGTTTTTTTTACCAAAAATATGTAGAAGAATACATATCGGACTAAACGGAGGAAAAAATGTGGGATATTTATTACAGCACAAAGTAAAAGATAGTGTTTTTTTTCAAAATTGTCGCTCTTTTGTTTATAGCGCAAAAAATAAAAAACGCAGAGGTGATCAAATACCACCAAAAGAAAGCTCTATTTGTGGAAAAAAACAAGGCCATATATGTTTGGGTACAGCGTTGCACGACCGTGCAATTGTCACTTAAAGCGATGCAGTGCCGTATTGTAAAAAATGGCCTGGTCATTGAGCAGCCAAATCTTCCGGGGCTGAAGTGGTTAAACAGTTATGTTAATTTAGTTAAGATGGATGTAAACCCAATGTCATCCTTTCTAAACTACTGCCATAGGGGATATCTATAAGGATATACATGCCTCCTGCATGTATCTTTACCTGTCAAATGTCTCCCCTCTGTCTGTTATTAGACCTGAAAAACTGCATATTCTGTGGGTGGGTCTGTTGTCTGGAGCTCGGTGGGTGGAGTCGTGATGTCAGTATACTCCCCGCCCACCTCTACACTCCCCTTGTCAATATGCATTTTCTCCTGTGTATTTCTTACACTGAACTTCTGCTATGATCTCCAACATCCAGTGAAAAGACAGGAAAGTAACCACATGACTTCAGCATGCCAAATCATGGTGAGGTGTGGAACAGCCAATCCTTGCAGAGCTGCTGAAGAAAGGAGTGGGGGAGGGAATTAAAAAATACTGCATGTCTTAGGCTAGTGCACGAGATGTAAATCACCTGTCACTCACAGCAAGGGGGAGGATTTGACAAAGTTTTTCTCTATTTGTCAAGATTTATCTCACTGAACAATAAAAGAGTGTTGCTCAGAGATGGATTAACCCTCCCTTGTTCTATCCAAAATGAAAAAAAAAAAAGATTTGCCTTCAGTTCAATTCAACCTTGTTAAATAGATTTGAAACATAGAATGCTCAGAGCACTATGGATTTTCAAAAAGAAGAGCACAACAGAAGTAATTTACTTTCGCACTAATAAAACATCATATCTAAAAAAAAAAAAAAAAAAAAAAAAAAAAAAGAGAGAGGAGTAGTGTAAGGATGAGCTCAGGCGTGTACGCAAACAGCACGTGCAGAGCCTGCCAGGAAGTTGGCATTGCGGAACTCTAATTACAAGCAGTGAGACATTTTTCCGATGTGTGGCTGCAGAGATCGGGAAATGTCTCCCTGCTTGCGATTAGCGCTGTGCAGTGCCGACTTCCTGGCGGGCTCTGCATGTGCTGTTTGCGAACACATCTGAGCTCATCCTTAGAGTAGTGAAAGGGATGTGTCACACGATGATCGTCTTTCTTGTGACAGGGGAAATTTACACTGATAATCAGGGCACGATCATCAGTGCCCATCGATCAGTGCCAGCATATCAGTGCCCTTCAGTGCCAGCATATCTGTGCAGTGCAGCTTATTATTGCAGGGAGGGGTGTTAGTGCTGGTTCACACAGGGGCAACACGACTTGCAGGTCGACTCACCGAGGCGACCTGCACACGACTTCAGCGGTGACTTGCAAAATTACTTCTGTATAGAAGTCGCCCCAAAAATACTACAGGAACCTTTTTCTAAGTCGGAGTGACTTGCGTCGCTCCTATTAGAACGGTTCCGTAGTACAGAACTGGACACGACTTGCCAGGCGGGTAAGTCGCCTAACAAGTCGCACCTGTGCGAACCGGGGCTTAGTGCTGGCAGAAAGCAGGAGGAAGACACCACCTCCAATAGGCAGTACAGACCAGAGGTCTGCGAGTTCCTGTCCGCCCACTAAAGCAAGCAAGGATGGAAGTACAAGAGAACTACAAACTGGGACGTGCCAACATCGGTGGCTGGGGGAACAGGAGGAATAGCAGCCACCGGTCTTAAAAAAAGGAAATCACAGGGCAGTAACGGTTTTATTTGAAAATCATCAGGCTATTACAGAGCAAATGCTGAGCTCACAAGAACATGGATGGCATATTCGGTGAAAGTAGGAGATCAGCAACAAGAAAATGAAAAAAAAAAAGGTTTTGCCCAGAATTCTGCTTTAGCCACTTCAATACTGGGCACTTTCACACCTTCCTGCCCAGGCCAATTTTCAGCTTTCAGCACTGTCACTTTTTAAATGACAATTGCTCGGTCATTCTACACTGTACCCAAACTAAATTTTCATTATTTTGTTCCCACAAATAGAGCTTTCTTTTAGTGGTATTTGATCAACTCTGCAGTTTTTTTTTTGTTAAACAAATAAAAAAAAGACTAAAAATTTTGAAAAAAAAAAAAAAAAAAGTTTTTCTTTGTTTTTGTGATAAAATTTTGTAAATAAGTAAGTTTTCTCCTTCACTGATGGGCACTGATAAGCTGCACTAATGGGCACTAAGGCGGCACCAATGAGGTGGCACTGATGGGCGACACTGATAGGTACTTATAGGTGGCACTGATGGGTGCTGACTTTCACTGATAGGCATCACTGGCAGGCATTTTTCATGGGCACTGATTGGCATTTCCCTGGTAGTCTAGGGTGGCATACCTGGTGGTCCTGGGTAGGCATCTGGGGGGGCTGCGCTGATAAACAATCAGCACAGACCCCCTGTCAGGAGTGCAGCCGATCAGCTCTCCTCTACTTGTGTCTGTCAGACGCGAATGAGGAAAAGCCGATCAATGGCTCTTCCTGTTTGCATCGTGATCAGCCGTGATTGGACACGGCTGATCATGTGGTAAAGAGCCTCCGTCAGAGACTCTTTACTAAGGATGAGCTCCGGCGTGTTCGCATGCTGCACGTGCAGAGCCCGCCAGGAAGTCGGCACTGCACAGGGCTAATCACAAGCCTTGGGACATTTCCTTAAGTGCGGCTGCAGAGATCGGGAAATGTCTCACTGCCTGTGATTAGCGCAGCGCATTGCCGACTTCCTGGCGGGCTCTGCACGTGCAGCTTGCGAACACGCCGGAGCTCATCCTTACTCTTTGCCTAGATCGGAGTTGCGGTGTATCAGACTGACACATCGCAACAACGATCGCCTCCATCCTGACGTCCGCAACTACTTTGCCAACGTCATTTTGCTATATGGTAGGCGGCAAGCGGTTAAGATGCGCATTTTCTGAAAGCGCATCAAAAGTCCTGCTGCTGCATCTTTGTTGTGCTATCAAAAAACGAGTGATGTAAAGTCTTTGGGGAACCATGGGTTAACCACACGAAACCCGCAGGTACGCCCTCCACGGTGGGCAAGCTGCAGTGTGAAAGCGGCCTAAAGAGATCCATTTTGCCTTTAGGCCCCATTCACACTATAATGTGTGATCGCAGATGTAGCGCATTTGTATGCTGGTTCTCTGCTTTTGCACACAGTCACACTACACACATTTCACACGACAAATACGTCAAAGTAGTCCATACAGACCTGTATGAGTTCTAGATAAATGTTCTGTTTGTAGAACCCCCCATAGAAGAACACACAGGGCTCACACCTCACCTGAGTTTTAGATGAATGTCCTGTGTGGAGAACTCTCCATAGAAGAAGACACAGGGATCACCTTAGTTCTAGATGAATGTCCTGTGTGGAGAACTCTCCATAGAAGAACACACAGGGCTCACACCTCACCTGAGTTTTAGATGAATGTCCTGTGTGGAGAACTCTCCATAGAAGAACACACAGGGATCACCTTAGTTCTAGATGAATGTCCTGTGTGGAGAACTCTCCATAGAAGAACACACAGGGCTCACACCTCACCTGAGTTTTAGATGAATGTCCTGTGTGGAGAACTCTCCATAGAAGAACACACAGGACTCACACCTCACCTGAGTTCTAGATGAATGTCCTGTGTGGAGAACTCTCCATAGAAGAACACACAGGGCTCACACCTCACCTGAGTTTTAGATGAATGTCCTGTGTGGAGAACTCTCCATAGAAGAACACACAGGGATCACCTTAGTTCTAGATGAATGTCCTGTGTGGAGAACTCTCCATAGAAGAACACACAGGGCTCACACCTCACCTGAGTTTTAGATGAATGTCCTGTGTGGAGAACTCTCCATAGAAGAACACACAGGACTCACACCTCACCTGAGTTCTAGATGAATGTCCTGTGCGGAGAACTCTCCATAGAAGAACACACAGGGCTCACACCTCACCTGAGTTTTAGATGAATGTCCTGTGTGGAGAACTCTCCATAGAAGAACACACAGGGCTCACACCTCACCTGAGTTTTAGATGAATGTCCTGTGTGGAGAACTCTCCATAGAAGAACACACAGGACTCACACCTCACCTGAGTTCTAGATGAATGTCCTGTGTGGAGAACTCTCCATAGAAGAACACACAGGGATCACCTTAGTTCTAGATGAATGTCCTGTGTGGAGAACTCTCCATAGAAGAACACACAGGGCTCACACCTCACCTGAGTTTTAGATGAATGTCCTGTGTGGAGAACTCTCCATAGAAGAACACACAGGACTCACACCTCACCTGAGTTCTAGATGAATGTCCTGTGTGGAGAACTCTCCATAGAAGAACACACAGGGCTCACACCTCACCTGAGTTTTAGATGAATGTCCTGTATGGAGAACTCTCCATAGAAGAACACACAGGGATCACCTTAGTTCTAGATGAATGTCCTGTGTGGAGAACTCTCCATAGAAGAACACACAGGGCTCACACCTCACCTGAGTTTTAGATGAATGTCCTGTGTGGAGAACTCTCCATAGAAGAACACACAGGGATCACACCTCACCTGAGTTCTAGATGAATGTCTTGTGTGGAGAACTCTCCATAGAAGAACACACAGGGCTCACACCTCACCTGAGTTCTAGATGAATGTCCTGTATGGAGAACTCCCCATAGAAGAACACACAGGGATCACCTGAGTTCTAGATGAATGTCCTGTGTGGAGAACTCTCCATACAAGAACACACAGGGCTCACACCTCACCTGAGTTCTAGATGAATGTCCTGTATGGAGAACTCCTCATAGAAGAACACACAGGGATCACCTGAGTTCTAGATGAATGTCCTGTATGGAGAACTCTCCATAGAAGAACACACAGGGCTCACACCTTACCTGAGTGACGAACTCGGCGTTCATCTGGGTGACTGTAGGGGTCGCCATTTTCCTGACTGGCGGCTGTCCTCCGGGTCTGGTTTCCATGGTGACACCTTCACAAACCCAAACCTCGTGTACCACAGAACCATACAACCGGCTACACCAGCACTGACTAAACACCGGATCCGCTCACAGGGACGGAGGATGTGACGTGAAAACTGAGTGACAAAACATAGAGGAAGCGCTGTGTAAGAGTGTTGTGTCCTCAGGAAAGGCGCCATGTTTATGGAGCCAGCCGCTCATGTGTTTTGATAAATAGCTTGGCCCTTGTGCTATATATATATATATATATATATATATATATATATATATATATATATATATATATATATATATATATATATATATATAGTACCTGGATATAGAATGAGAACTGCTGCTGTTTATTATGACTGACCCGGGAAAGCCGACCAAGAGCACTGCCAGCACCCAGCACAAAATGCTGAGCCTTGTAGTTCCACAACTGCTGGATTATATCTGCCTCACAACCACATGCCTCAAGCTGAACTCCGGGCTTTTTCTTTCATTTTGGATGTAGTAAGAGAGGGTTGTACCCCTGTCAAAAATGTTTTTGTTTCCAGCCATCTGTGTTCCATTGGGGAGATTATCCTTTACTTCCTGTGCTATCACCAAAACAGGAAGTGAGATGAAATCCCTCCAAAGGGTGTGTCCCCATTGGAAAATTCCCCTCTTCTCCTGTTCTGGTGACAACCCAAAATTCAGGATTTTCTTTTACTTTCACTTTTGATGATAACGGTAAACGGGACAAAAAGAGAAGGTGGATCTCCCTAAAGGGGGCACAGACAGCAATCAAAACCCAGGGGGGTTCTAATCCACTCTATCCAAAACTAAAAAAAAAAGGTTTTGCCATTAGTTCTGCTTTAACCACTTCAATACAGGGCACTTTCATTCCGTTCCTGTGCAGGCCAATTTTCAGCGCTGTTGCACTTTGAATGCAACACCATACCCAAATTCTTTATTTTTTTTAAGACAAATAGAGCTTTCTTTTGGTGGTATTTAATCACCACTGGGTTTTTTATTTTTTGCTAAACAAATGAAAAAAAGACTGACAATTTTGAAAAAAAAAAATGTTTTTCTTAGTTTCTGTTATAAAATTTTGCAAATAGGTAATTTTCTTCCTCACTGATCTGCACTGATGAGACTGCACTGGTGACCACTGATGAGTCTAAACTGATGGGCAACGATAGGCTGTGTAGCGCTGGTAGATTTTTAATCTACCGCTGATAGGTAAATCTTGTGGGTTACTTGTTAGGTGAAGTCAGCTTGGCTGAGTTGCATGTGATTCCACACTGCGCCGGTGGGTGTCGTTGTCACCATGGGCCGGTGTTGGAAAGTGTATGAGTGCTCTTCTGTCCCGGAGACAACTCGGTGGAGGTGGTCCTCCGAGTTGCATTCTGGGAGAGGGTATTTATGGGACGGACGCCATGTTTAGGGGTTCGTTTTCAGCCACCTGCTGGCCCTCCTGGCCGTCAGGTATGTGTTAAGAGTACCGCCTCGTGGTCCTCCGCTCCGGAGGCCCGCATTGCTGAGGCGTGTGGGTGGGCCCAGAAGCCTGTCTGGGGCCTACCACAGCAGCAGAGGAATGGTCCTGAGCTGTCTATCCAGAGTGAAGAAGCTGGACAACCGAGAAGATCCCAGGGGAGGACCCATCATGGAAGGATCATGCAGAGTGCTGGTCTGGAGAGGGGCCTGGTGACTCGGTTGGAGGACGTGCATAATACTGCCGGGTTGGCTTAAAGTTTCAAGTACTGTGTTTGACATTCATCTCAAACCAATACATCCTGTGGCAGAGAATCGTACGGGTTTTGTTCCAAACGAGTCTGTGGCAGAGACTTTTGTACGTGCTCCGTACTGGCTGCTAGGCAAGTGAGAGAGGCCTATCCAGGCGGGCAAAGATTAAATCCCACAAGGGGAGTGCATCCAACTACAAGTGTTCAATTCCAAATGATGTTCTAAAGAATACTAAGAAAAGGTATTTGAGTTTCCCTGCAACTTTCCTTCTGCCTCTTTCCTGCTACTTCCTTTATTATTTGTTCATTAAAGCATTGGAAAACATACTCAAGTGTTTGGTGCCTACATCATCCAGAGGTAAACTCAACGGGACCCTAGACCCGGTGCCGGTGAAACAGAGGTGGCGAGAGTGAAGGTAACAGCCCGCTTTAAACCAGGAGCTCCACCGAGAGTTATTGCTACAGCTGCATTGATGTGCACTGATGAGGCTGCAGAGATGAAGGAGCACTGATAATCTGTCGGTTGCCCTGGTGTGCACTGAAGAGGCTGCACTGATAGGCTGCATTGATGTGCACTAATGACAGACTGCACTGATGGGTACTGTGAGGCTGCACTGATTCTCTGATTTACTTAGCATGGTGAGTGACGTCAGATACCTCTAAAGTGCGGTGTCTGATCACTCTCCTGTGATGGTGGACCCTTGTCTGGGAGTGTCGCCCTCCCTCTGGGTGTGGTGGCTGAGCCGCTATGGCTGGCGGACCTGGCTGTCACAGACCAGGGAACAGCTGATATGAACTCTTACTGGGCCACCAATACACAGAGTGCATCCCTCCCTGTGGTCTGGGATGCCTTTAAGGCTACCATGTGCGGCTCCTTTGCTGCGGCAATAGGGCAAGCCCGCAAGGCGTCTCGTTCCAGACTAGTGGATGGAGAGGGGGAGCTTCGAGTGGCGGAGGCTGCCTACTCTGCGTCCCCTACGCCCGAGATGCACGCTGTCTGGCGACACAAGGCCAGAGAGTTAGACATATGCCCTGTGCACACGGTCTGATTTTCCGATGGAAAAAGTGCGATCGGATTGTGTTGTCGGAAATTCCGATCGTGTGTGGGCTCCATTGGACTTTTTCCATCTGAATTTCCGATGCACAACGTTTGAGAGCAGGATATAAAATTTTCCGACAACAAAATCCGATCGTTTAATTTCCGATCGTGTGTACACAAATCCGATGCACAAAGTGCCATGTATGCTCAGAATAAATTAAGAGACGAAAGCTATTGGCTACTGCCCCGTTTATAGTCCCGACGTATGTGTTTTACGTCACCGCGTTCAGAACGATCGGACTTTCCGACAACTTTGTGCGACCGTGTGTATGCAAGACAAGTTTGGCCCAAAATCCGTTGGAAAAAATCAGATGGATTTTATTGTCGGAATGTCCGATTGTGTGTACAGGGCAATAGTATTACTTGAACAATCCCAGAAAAAACTGTTGTATCAAAATCAGCGACTCTTCGAATTTGACGACAAAAATAGTCTCCTGCTAGTCTACCTGTCTAGACCTGACTATCAGCCATGGAACATCCCTAGAATTAAGAACTCGGAGGGCATAATAGTGGAACAGACGAAGGAGGTAGTGGAGGCTTTCGTTACATTTTACTCCACTCTATACTCCACCAGGGCCAGACGATTATTTGCAGGATATTTCACTTCCAAAATTGCTAGATTCTCAGGCTTCATTGCTAGATGCCCCTTTAACGTCAGATGAAATAGGAGATGCCATCCAGTCCTTTGCTACAAATAAGACACCAGGATTGGACGGATTCCCTATAGATTGGTATACACAATTTTTTAGGAAGCTACTGGTCTACTCGGGGTATATAACTATGCCCTGAAGATGGGACAGAATTAACTCGTTTATAAAAATTTTAGCCAAAGTACTTGCCCAGAGACTAAATACGGTCATTACTACTATCATTGGAGCGAATCAGACGGGATTTATCCCCGGAAGGCCTACTTCATATCATTTATGACGGCTCTTTACCAACATGCAGGCCACTCATGACTCAATGGGCTCCAGGGCTATTTTAGCCCTGGATGCACATAAAGCCTTCGATTCAGTCGAATGGCCATATCTAAAGGAAGTCTAGGCAAAATTTGGATTCGTTAGCACATTTATTAAATGGGTTTTTTGGTCCACTATTTTTATATATTCTGAATGACTTCCCAATACACATCCCTAAAAGCAAATTCAAGGAAATCGACACAATCCTTATTAAATTCATTTGGGGAGGGGTATCTAGGATAGCAAAAAACACATTACAATTACCAACTTTGGAGGGGGGACTGGCGCTCCCTTGCATCCAAACTTACTACGTGGCCTCACAGCTGGCTCATGCACACTGGTGGTTCAGCCCCGAGGAAAACAATTCAGCTACAGCGTTGGAGGCAGCCATCCTCACTTCCTATGAATCACTCCAAAATCAAAAACATCGCCTCTCAATTTGGAGATGGGAGGGTACGAAGGTTCTCTCCATGACCCTATGGATATTCAAGCTTTCAAAGCTATTGCCGTCCAATACACATACCACATACTCCCCCAATGCTCCACTATGAGGCAACCCAGGTCTACCAGAACTCTTCCGCAGAGCAGACGGTGGGTACTGGTTCAAACGAGGTGTTCCATTAATTTCCCACTAATTTATAGTGAACACTTTTCGATCCTTTGCTGACTTTCGCAGTGACTATGGCCTTCCTCCTGCGGCCTATTTCCCACATCTTCAGATACGCCATACCGTTTGGCCTTCAAAACAACATTCAACCCTCCCCACTCGAACGTTTATTAACTGACCCTTCTCACTAGTGATCGACCTATTATCGGTAAGGCCGATTATCGGAGCCCGATATCAGCATTCTCTGAAAAATCGGTATCGGTTGCAAACTAGACCGATGTTACCGATATTGCTTCAAGGGGTTTTACCAGGGTAATGCATGTACCGTTGTTTACAGCGGAAGGTTGGCTTTATTGTAATCACAACCAATGCGGCTCAGCTGTTATTACAAGCAATGGGAGGGGCCCCCCCCCGCCGCTCGCCCGGCTCTTCCGTCCCACTGGGAGGCCCAAGCAACCAGCCGGCTGGCCGAAGACCCAAACAAAGCCGATGATTTTAGACCTAGTAATCCAGAAGCGATGTCATGACATCACTTCCCGGATTACTGGCATCTTAAAGGCGCCAGTTTTAAAAAAATAAAGTATTCAAAAACTCTGAGCTTGACGTTTTGAATACTTTAAAGTAAAAAGGAGGGGTTTGGGGTCTTATAGACCCCCAATCTCTCCATAAAGAGTACCTGTCAATGCCTATTACTGTCACAAAGGATGTTTACATTCCTTGTGACAGCAATAACAGTGATTAAAAACAAAAAAAATGTAAAATGACAGTGTAAAAATGTTTTTTTTAACTGTACAAAATATTGGCCAAAAATATCGGCTATCGGCAGGAGAGGTGGCCAAAATATCGGTATCGTATCAGCACCGAAAAACCGATATCAGTTGATCCCTACTTCTCACACCAAACTCGTTTCCACGTACTACAAAACCCTTCTTCATACTACGACAACTAGGATTATCACCACAGAAAATAAATGGCGCTCTGACATACCGGAGCTGACAGAGGATGTTTTGCAGGAAGTGCTTGCCCTCCAGGTATCGTCTGTCATCTCTTCCCAAAATAAAGTTATTCAAACCAAATTATTACAGGTCCTACCAGTGGCGGCGGGTGCTCAAAAGTTTTGAGGGGGGCGCAAACAACTGAAAAAAACATCAAACGCAGCCACTGTGCCATCAAACGCAGCCACTGTGCCCATCAGACGGTGCCACTGTGTTCAAACGCTGCCACTGTGCGGGTAGCAGCGGCGGGCGGCAAGCGATGTCCTTGATGTCTTCTTCTCGCATCCTCTCCTATGATTGGACGCCTGATAGGTGTCCAATCACAGCGCCTGTCGTTTCAGCCAATCAGGTGACGGGTAACAGACCCGAACACCTGATTGGCAGACAGGCAGTCCAGTGTTAGGAAAGCAAATATTCATTCAAGCATGGCACTCGCTGTTTCCTTTTTTTGATGCCTATTAGAGCCTATGGCTCTAAACAGGTGCTTCAAACCCCCCCCCCCCCCCCCCCCAACGCTCTAATTCAGGCGCCCGAAAAGGGTCCGGGAGCCTGAATAGGGGGTGGCAGCAGCAGCCGTACATTGCAGGTTGGAAGTGATGTCACTTCCACCCATAGCTCTTAAAGGGCCTTTTTTTTTTTTTTTTTTTTTTTTTTTTAAATGACAAAATTTAATTTTTATTGCATTTTAATGTGAATATGAGATCTGAGGTCTTTTTGACCCCAGATCTCATATTTAAGAGGTCCTGTCATGTTTTTTTTCTATTACAAGGGATGTATTACCTTGTAATAGGAATAAAAGTGACACATTTTTTTTTTTTTTTTTTTTTAAAACAGTGTAAAAAGTAAAAGGTAAAATAAATAAGAATTAAAAAAAAAATTGCAGAAGCGAACGCATACGTGAGTAGTGTCCGCTTATGAAAACGGAGTTCAAACCACACATGTGAGATATCGCTGAGATCGGTAGAGTGAGAGCAATAATTCTAGCCCTAGACCTCCTCTGTAACTTAAAACATGCAACCTGTAGAATTTTTTATACATCGCCTATGGAGATTTTTAAGGGTAAAAGTTTGTCGCCATTCCACGAGCGGGCGCAATTTTGAAGCGTGACATGTTGGGTATCAATTTACTCGTCATAACATTATCTTTCACAATATAAAAAAAAAATGGGCTAACTTTACTGTTGTTTTATTTTTTTAATTCAAAAAAGTGTATTTTTTCCAAAAAAAGTGTGCTTGTAAGACCGCTGCGCCAATACATTGTGAGAAGGTATTGCAACGACCGCCATTTTATTCTCTAGGCTGTTAGAAAAAAAAATGTATAATGTTTGGGGGTTCTAATTAATTTTCTAGCAAAAAAAACTGTTTTTAACTTGTAAACAAATCTCAAAAAGAGGCTCGGTCCTTAAGTGTTTAAAGACTAAACCTTTTTCTGACACTTGGTTACAAGTTAAAATCAGTATTTTTTGCTAGAAAATTACTTAGAACTCCAAACATTATATATATATATATATTTTTTAGCAGAGACCCTAGAGAAAAGAATGGCGGTTGTTGCAATATTTTATGTCACATGGTATTTGCGCAGCGGTCTTTCAAACAATTTTTGGGGAAAAAATAGGATTTTTTATAACCGCTTACCTGTAAAATCCTTTTCTTTTGAAGTACATCACGGGACACAGAGCCATAGTAATTACTATGTGGGTTATAGTCCACCTTCAGGTGCTGGACACTGGCATGCCCTAAACAAGAAGTTGCCTCCCTATATAACCCCTCCCATACCGAGAGCACCTCAGTTTTGTAGCAAAGCAATACACGTGTATACTAGAAAGAGCGGCGGGACCTCTGTGTCCCGTGATGTACTTCAAAAGAAAAGGACTTTACATGTAAGCTGTTATAAAAATCCTATCTTCTTTAATCGTACATCACGGAACACAGAGCCATAATAATTACTATGTGGGATGCCCCAGAGCAATGCCAACTGAGGGGAGGGAGACACAACCAAAGTAGGGCACCATAAGACCAGAGGATTTATACTGCTGCCTGCAGAACACTGCGCCCAAATCCATGCACAGCTTGAGGAGGCTTTAGTGAACCCAAACACTCAGTTAAGGGTACATAAATGTGGAGCGATCTTTCAGCAAGAAATTGAACCATAAATCTTAAGATTGGAACAGCTGATTCTCCAGCATTTGACACCTCAGAAGAGAAGTCATCAGCCTCACCATGGTCCCCTGAGGGAATTCATCTTCTCCTGCCCCTAGTTTCTCAGTTTGAGGGTCCTGGCTAATGGAAAAAAAAACTATTGCATTTTGACCCACACTGGGATGCGATTAATGTCGCTAAACTTTTTTTTTAAATTATCATAAAATAAACAGGGCTGCAGTATTAAAAACAGTAGCAGACATTTCATGGCCCTGATGCTCACTCTGACCCCTCTCAGGGGAAGATGCCATTTGTAGAAATGAGCAGGCTTTTTAGGGCTTGAGGGAGACCCTTTTAGCTCTTTTGGGGGTGTTTGAACCCCCCTTCTGACCATAGCACGATGCACAAAGCAGAGGTACTACCAGAAGAAATTGCATCCACTGCTTGTGCAATAGTACAGCCACAGCCGCTGCTATTAATGCTCAGCCTGATGCGAATAGTAAATGTGTCAAATAGGAAATGCCTGTATCACCAAAACCTCTTTCATGCTCTTCTTTGCTCTTAATCTTCACTAAGGATGAGCTCCGGCGTGTTCGCAAGCTGCACGTGCCGAGCCTGCCAGGAAGTCAGCACGGCGCTGCGCTAATCACAAGCAATGCGACATTTCTCAATGTGCGGCTGCAGAGATCGGGAAATGTCTCACGGCCTGTGATTAGCGCAGTGCATTGCCGATTCCTGGCGGGCTCGGCGCGTGCAGCTTGCGAACACGCCGGAGCTCATCCTTAATCTTCACCCTTCACGGTGGATTCCGTTAACAAACCTTCAGGAACCGGGGACCCCACAATCCTGGACCTGTAAAAAGCACCCCGCCAGTAAAACTTTATGGCCTTAATACCAAAAGTACTGGATCCCGGGGTCCAGCTCTCTAAAAAGAGAAGCGTTACAGGCAAAACCTTGTTTCTTCGGATACGAGGCCCGGGTACCATCCAATTCGGGCTAAAAGACACTTTCAATGGATCCGGCTGCATAGCTAGCCCCAGCAAGGATTGCTCCAGAGGAGCTCAGCACAGCACATCTTTACACGTGACCAACACCTAAGAGCATGGCGAAAAAACTGAGGTACTCCCAGTAGTGGGAGGGGTTATATAGGGAGGCAACTTCCTGTTTAGGGTGTGCCAGTGTCCATCACCTGAAGGAGGACTATAACCCACATAGTAATTACTATGGCTCTGTGTCCCATGATGTACGATTAAAGAAAACACACTTCCATGCATTAAAAATACTACACAGTAAAGTTAGCCCAATTTTTTGTAAAATCTGAAAGATGATGTTACGCTGCGAGAATCGTGATATTTATTCTAAGCAAAAAAATTGTGATTCTCATTTTATCCAGAATCGTCCAGCTCTAATGTAAACCATTACTGCTCTTTCACACATGCGGACCATTCAGATCCACCTGTGAATTTTTGAGGTGGACCTGAACGGACGCTCCATGTACCTCTATAGAGTGACTGATGTCAGTGGTGACATGTCCGCTGACATCCGATCCGCTCCACTAAATGTAGATGGATGGAAACCCTATTTTCCATCCATCCGGCGGATCGGATGAAAACAGACAGGCGGTCTGTTTTCATCCGATCCCTCATAGAGGAGAGCGGAGCTCTGGCAGGTCCGTCCCTACACAGTGAGTGGAGACCGACCTGTAATCCGCCCGGCTCAGCGGGGATCAGTGTATCGATTCCTACTGAGCAAGTGGAGTCCGCCAAAATGCACATCAATGTGTGAAAGGGGCCTTAAGGTTAAGTGGATGTAAAAACTGATGTTAACTGATCCTTTTTTTTTTTTTTTAAACGCGACTGAACTGATGAAACAAACTGAAGGCATGTGTGAAAGGGGCACACACAGAGAAGATCTGTAAAGAAGAGTGGACCAAAATCCCTCCCGAGATGTGTGCAAACCTGATAACCAACTACAAGAAACGTCTTACCTCTGTGCTTGCCAACAAGTGTTTCTCCACCAAGTACTAAGTCATGTTTTGCTTGGGGATCAAATACTTATTTTACTCACAGAATTGCAACTTAATTTATAGCATTTGTTGTATGTGTTTTTTTCTGGATTTTTGGTTGATATTCTATTTCTATCATTTAAAATACACCTATAATAAAAATTATAGATCATTCATTTCCTTGTAAGTGGGCAAACTTACAAGATCTGCAGGGGATCAAATAATTATTTTCCCCACTGTATGTGTGTATATGTGTGTATATATATATATATATGTGTGTCACACACAGCCAGATAAGCCTGATGAAGAGCAGTATCGCTCGCAACTGAACAGTGGTTTGCATGTTTTGTACATATTTTTGAAAATCAAGATAAAGAATTGCATTGGAGTTCGTGTCCCGACTTTTTTTCTTATCTAATTCGGTGGAAGATTGGGAGTCCACCTTGACAAGACAAGAGAAAGAAAAGGAAGTAGCCCACCCATTTAAATTACTATATATATATATATATATATATATATATATATATATATATATATATATACACCAAAAAAAAGAGTGGCACTCACGGCTCTTGATGACGTTTCGATGAGGATGCTGAGGAAGACGAGCTTGTGCCTCGTCGAAACGTTGAATTAAACTGCCATCGTGCGTTCACCTTTCAAGACCCGTCAGTGCTGCTCTCTTTTTTGGTTTATATGCACTACAGTCTTTGCTGTGCACCCAGGCCCTGATTTGTGAGCGATGACAACCATTGGATAATATATATATATATATATATATATATATATATATATATATATATATTTTGCAAATGTGTGCAAACTAAACCCTTGGTTTTAACACAAACTGTTAGTACAATTTGGTAACCTTTGTAACTGGGACAGAAAGTGTTATAACAATTTACAGCGGTCACTGCAACAGGTCAAAGGAAATCTTCCAACAGAGACACAATAGAAAACTTCCCATATTTTGAATTGTCAGTAGAACAGAAATAGTTGGGAAATCTTCTGGTGACAACCAGTGATTACCTCACTTTGGAAAGGTTTGCCTTTACTTTCTGTTGTGTCTCTGGGACAGGAAGTAAAGAGCAATCCCCCAATGGGTCGCAGAAATAACAAGAACAGGTTTTTTTAGTGTACTCTATCACAAAACATCCAAACCAGCATGTAATCAAGACAAGAAGCCAATTTCCTGTCTGATGCTGCTGTTTGCAATGTATCCTGCCTTTGCCTGCAAAACATACAGTATATAGATAGAGAAAAAAATATTTAATATATTAAAGTTTTGCTGCACAATATATCCCACACTTATTAACTTTTACTGAAAAAATGTTATCTGAAAAGACGTACATCCACAGAAATATACAGGAATCAGTAAAACAATTAAACAAATGTGAAATAATCCATAGAGAGGGAAGTAGAAGCAATTCCTGCTGTAACATCTGTAGAGCAAATATTCTGGTAGTTTTTTTGTGACTGTTAAAGAGTGAACTTCATTGTACAGACTATTTCAAAATAAACAATGATAGAACCTGCAAACTTGGTCACTTTGGGGTTGATTTACTAAAACTAAAGAGTGCAAAATCTGGTGCAGCTCTGCATAGAAACCAATCAGCTTCCAAATGTTTTTTTCTGTCAAAGCTTAATTGAACAAGCTGCAGTTAGAAGCTGATTGACTGCCATGCCTAGCTGCACTAGATTTTGCACTCTTCAGTTTTAGTAAATCAACCCCTTTGTTACGAGTGGGAAAATTAACATTTACAGAAGCCCAGAACCTTTCCCCAGAGTCAACCATCTATGTCGTCATATTACCATGAGTAACCATGTGTCGTTTTAGGTGAGGATCCTGACGAAAGGATTTGCCACACTCCTGGCACACATAGGGTCTTTGCCCGGAATGTGTAAGGTGGTGGCGCTCAAGTTTGGAAGGTGAATGAAAGTTCTTGGAGCACAGATTGCATCTGTACCTCTTCTGAACTGCTTGGGTCCTCAACTTTTGCAGCTCTCTTTCTTGGCTCGATTTAGCATTATGAACTCTTGGTAAAGTTATCCTTGCCCTCTTAGTAACCACTGGCTTTTTTACCACCTCGGGCAAATCAGCTGCTTCTATTTCTACTTTTATTTCAGGAACCACAAAAGCCATTACGCTAAAGTCTTGGCTGTCTTCTATGGGCCTACAAGAGTGCTGGTTGAACTGGTAACTTGGGTTTTCTTGCCACGGATCAAATGATAACGACTGATAATCACCCAAAGCAATTTGTGGCCTGTACAGGTGATCTCTCTCAGTGTGAGTCACCTGGTGTCGCTTTAGGTGGGCAGATTGACGGAAATTCCTTCCGCACTCCGTGCAGGTAAAGGGTTTTTGTCCAGTGTGGATGAGGTAGTGCCTACGCAGCTTTGACATGGTAGGGAAGGTTTTCTCACAGCGGTCACACCTCCTCATTTTGCGTCTTGTCAGTAAAATATTTTGTGCCTGCTGTAAAAAGTGATGAAACGTGTCCCTGAGCTGTCCAGGGTCTCCTTCCTCAGCAGCGGCAAAAGTACTATGTAAAGTTGCTGCATCTCTATTCATCATTCTATTATTGTTTAGATTGAAATGTGGGTTTCTAAAGTGCCTTCCAAGAAGCAGATGAGACTGTCCAAAGTGTTTTCTGGGAAATTTGACCTTTTGTTGGGGACGGTGCTGCAATATATTTCTGGGGACAGCAAACTGCTGGTAATCTAGTGCACTGGGGTCACCGAGCTCGGTTCCCTCCAAATGTTCTGCTTTTAGTGCTCTCTCCGATTGTTCAGAGTCTGTGGGAAAAGCTGCAACACAAGGGTCCAAATAAATACTGCGTCTTTTCGTATTTTTTACAAGTATCCCATCACAACTCTTAATGGAACCAGTGACATGAGTGTTCATACCCCCACACATATGACCATCTAGGGTCTCCTGACTATCAAAACACAGGTCACACGTGGAACACTGGAAAGGAATTACATAGACGGAGATGATCTCTTCAGGCTCCTCCTTCACTTGTAAAGGCTCCGTAGCAGAAATGCCCCCATTGATTTGAACAGAGGGCACGGCCACATGGCTTGTTTCATGCTTGAAAAGCTGTTCTGGTCTCTTGAACGATTTGAAACACTGACTGCATTGAAAGGGCCTCTCTTGAGTGTGGGTCAGCTCATGGATTTTGAGGTGAGCCTTCTGCCGGAAGGCCTTCCCACAAAGAATACAGGCAAAGGGCCTCTGTCCTGTATGGATCATGAAGTGTCTGGCCAGCTTGGAGCGGGTAGGAAACACTTTGTCACACAAGCCACATTGCTGACTTTCTGGTTTTCGGTTAGCGGTGACATTCACAAAGTCGCACTGGTGGAGGAGTCTCTTCTCCTCACTTTCGAATGTCTTCTGGCACCCAAAACAATATGGCGGCAGAGACAGACATCTCCTCTGATGGGTACCCCCAGGCTTTTTGGGCAACCTCGCTTTCAGCCGGGCGCCCTCAAGATGTAGTCGCTGGTGCTTGGAAAAAGTGTCTGCGTTTTTAAAGTGTCGGTGACAGATATTACACTGGAAGGGCAGAGCGTGGGTCATCATGTGCCTCTCCAGGTGCACCATCTGGCGGAACGTCTTGCTGCAGTCCTGGCATTGGAAGGGCTTCTGGCCGGTGTGGGTCAGGTAATGCCTGGCCAGTTTAGAAGGGGTCTCAAACTGCTTGGGGCAAACATCACAGCTGTACGGCCGCCTCCTGGGGGCTTTCTTCACCGCCCTGCTCTCCAGGGATTTCAGCATGGTCCTTGCAGCAACCTGGCTCAGCAGCAGCTTCCTTGGCTTCACATCATAACACACTCAGTGCAGGGAGGGGGATAGACTGGCTTGTCAATGGCTGATCACTGCCAGCAGCAGCTCTACAGCTTTGTACAGATCAATTCCAGGGCTGACCTGTACTGAGCTATGTCACAAAGCTGCTGCTTTACGGCTATACCGCGCTGCTGGAAGCTCTCTACTGCCTGCCCACACACCATCCCAGCTATTCTTGTGTTGTGTTCTGTGTGTCCTCTTAGGGTGAGGTGAGGACAGCATCCATAGCCTGCACCCGGAAATCTTCTGCCTGTGTGATAGTGTCAGAATGTCAGTCAGCTGACGACATCGGAAGGAGTCTGAAGCAGCGGCAGCCATCTTTGATTTGCCGCAAATGCCATTCGTAGTCAGCGCCCCCTGCTGGAGAGCGGCCGCACGTGTTATGTAGAGGGATATAAGCGCTGTACTGTGTTATATAGAGCTCTGTCCGATCTCCGAGCGTGCACCCTTATAGGGAATGTAAAGAGCACAGGTGGATGTCCCCACAGGGTCTGATTGCCACTGGTTATCTAAATAGGCAGAAAAATGCCATAAACAGGAATGTTTAGCTTGGTTTATGTAGATGACATGAGAGAGACATTGCTGGCTCTGACTGTAGTCATCGGGGGGCGCTATAGAGCTTAGTGCAGTTTCTAACGCCCCATCTGCCTGCCCTATAAAGATGATAAATCCACAGGGTTCCAAGGGACTGTCCCTGATTTAGAACCAAGTCCCTCTGTCCCTCTTTCCTCCTCATTTGTCCCTCAGTTTGGTCTGATCAGTGGCGGTCGGTCAGCAGCACCCCCCCACCCTGCTGTCAGCCAGTCGGTCGGGCCACCCGCACTACCCATCCCCCACCCCCCCTGCGAGCGGTGTTGGTCATCCAGCCCCGCACCTACCCCATCTAAGTTGTAGATGGGCAGTGACTTGCGGCTTCCATCGGGTCTTCTCCTCTGCATCACGGTGGATTCCGCCTTGTGTCTCCTCCTAGGTGTCCAATCCGATCGCCTGTCCTTTCAGCCAATCGGGTGACGGGTCTCAGAACCCGCTTCCTGATTGGCCGGGAGGTGGATCAGTGTCACAATAGCGAATATACATTCGCTATTGTAACACACCTGGGTGAGCTCCGTTTGCAGCGCTCTGCGCCCCAAACCCACCTTATTTTGAAGCCTATTAGAGCCTCTGGCTCTAATCACGTGCTTAAATAAAACACCCCCATTGGAATCCATGCATTCAGCGTCCTGCATGGGGGCCGGATGCATGGATTGGGGGGGGTGGGCGGCGCCAGTGCAACCTCAATGGACAAGCCGGCCCTGGGTCTGATCTATATAGTTTTATATAAAATGCATTTTTTATATTTCAAACAGTGTTTCCCAGTACTAAACCTTTCATCCAGTTTCCAAGTTGCTGCATTTGTAAATGTCAAAAGCCAATATAAAGGAATATTAGTGGTAAAAAAGCACTTGCAGGTTTAACTAATCATTTTTCTTCTTAAAGGGGGCGTGGCAGAGGGTGTGTCCTATGCCTACATACTTTTGCTAATAGGTGTCCTTCATTCCTATCTCAGAAAGTTGGGAGTATGTAGATGATTGGCCGATCTGACTGGAAGGGGTCGGATTAAATGGCCAGCTTTCGGCTCAGATTACACTTGGGGGGGTAATAAAAGGAGCTTAAAATGGATCTTCATAAAGCAGGTTGGAAACTGCACTAAGCACTTTAGCACCCCCCCCCCCCCCCCCAATGTCTACAATCGGAGCCAGCAATGTCCCTCCCATTCATCTCTACATAAACACCTCAAAACCCCATTTGGCTATGCACTGCAAGGGTTAAATGCTCATTTAATCTAAAGCAGCCTTTTTAATGTGGAGGAACCCTTAAAATAATGTTCTGGTCTCAGAGCACCCCTGCTAATATTTAGTATATCTCAAGCCCTCAGTACATTAGTGTGATTGTCAGTGGAAAGAACGCTCCTTGCATTTGTTGTCAGTAGGAAGAATCATCCCTCTTACAGATAGCTGAAAAGATCATTGGTGTCAGTGGGAGAGGAACCCCGAGCAACCTCTGGAGGAACCTATAGGTTCCATGGAACCCTGGCTGAGAAAGGCTGGTGGAGGTGGTGCAGGGACAAGCTGCATTACTTACCCTCTCCCTTGCTCCAGGGCTATTCTCTTCTTCTCGAAGCTCTAGGCTGTGGCCTGTCCCTCGGTGCCATGATGGGAGGCACAGATATATTATCCATGGATGTGAGGAGGTGAGCATGTGATGGAATCCAAAAGCACCTTAGGGAAGCAGGAGTGCTGGACCTATCACACAGCTGGAGGGGCCGTGCTAGTGTAAGGAATAAGTTATGTATTACTCCTTATTCATGCACCCCTAAACTAAACGAGCATTTAACCATTCTAGTGTGTGGGGTCCCCACTGCATTTTGCCTATTTCCTGAAGTTCGGCTATAAATGCTTGTTAAGTCTAGGAGTGAAGGAATAAGAATAAGTTGTCCTACTTACATTATTCCTCAATCTGGCAGTTTCCCTCCATCTATAAGACTGATCCTCCAATGCCTATCCTCTAAGTCTCCCAGCCACAAGTTCCACTAAGACATCATCTATTACAGTGCAGGGCTATTGAGGATGGCAAAGACCCACCCATGACTAGGAGCTATGATGGGAAAAGGAGGGAGGAAGAGGCTGCTAGAGCTAGGTATGAGGTAAGTATTACACTTTCATCCTTTACCCCTTAGACTTAACAAGCATTTAGCCCTTAAAGCGACATTAAACCCAAAACCGAAAATGTGATATATTGTAGCTTACCAATCATAGATGTGGTGGCTGCATTCGTTTTCTTTGTCTTTTTCCACTCTGTTTTCATCTGGTGATCTGGCCTGTAACGCACCTCCTGTATTAGAGTGTCCCCACTATGGAAGAAGGAGCACAGGTAGTACCTTTGGACAGCAGCATTTTCAGTCTGGGGGGAGGAGTGTGTTGGCTGTACTAACAGATTTAGATACACTAACAAATTGAAGCCAAACTTCAGCTCACACGTTATAAGCAGTTATAGCAACATTTTTGTTTTTTACTTTTGGGATACATAAACGCTGATCATTATAAGCACCCCTGTCAGTGGTAAATGGTTTGTCTCATACCTGTAACTGATAAATCTGCAGGAGAGCTTTTTCTTTTGAAAAAAAAAACAGACGATCAGAAACTCGTATGAAAAATACTGCTTTAGAAGCGATTGTACAATAACCTGATCGTTAGTACACAGCTTTTGAGAGCCAATCACGACAATTCAGCCGATATTTGCCAATGGGACAAGGACGAAAACATTTCTCGTATGATACCAGATCATACAATTTTCGTTTAATCAGCACAGTTGTTTTTCGAATCTAAAATACTAATACGCTACATTACATCACTTCCGAATTTTTATTCTGTTGTACGAGAATTTTCATAACTTTAGTAAACTCTTCAAGTGATTGTAAAGTCTTGTTTAAAAAAAAAAAGAAATAACAAACACATTATACTTGCCTCCTCTGTACAGTTGGTTTTGCACAGAGCATCCTGGATCCTCCTCTTTTCGGGTCCCTCTTCGCTGCTCCTACCCCTCCCTCCTGTCAAGTGCCCCCACAACCAGCAGCTTGCTATGGGGGCACCTGTGCTGAGCTGCAGCTCTGTGTATCCCTTCAGACATATAGCTGCCGTTCGGCCCCACCCCCTCCTGATTGGCTAACTGACTGATTGACAGCAGCGGGAGCCAATGGCGCCACTGCTGTGTCTCAGCCAATCAGGAGGAGAGTCCCGGATGGCCGAGGGACTCGTGGACATCGCTGGGCAGAGAAAGGGCTCAGGGAAGCATTAGGGGGAGGCTTCTACACACACAAGGCTTTTTATCTTAATGTATAAAATGCATTAGGATAAAAAAATAAACCTTCCGCTTTTACAACTCCTTTTATTTTCAATATGAGACTAGCAAGCAAAAAAAACGGACAATCATTCATCCGATAATCTCATTGTGTGTAATAAGCTTTAGGGACCATGCACACTGGGCTTAAAAAACGCCAGTGCCTTTGGCAGAAAAAAATGCTCATATAGAGTGTTTTTGCACAGTCGTTAAGGAGCGTTTAGTGTTTTTTTTTTCTTCTAGAAAACTGCTCTCAAAAAATGCAAACCAGAAGGGGTTTTTTTCTGCCTCTAAACGCTGAGCTTAAAATATGCCCTAATGTGTATGGCCACATAGGATAACATTGAACTGCTTCTAGAAGCAAATCGCAAAACTCCTGTAGAAGCAGAGTTTTTTAAGCCCAGTGTGCATGGACCCTTACTGGCTGGATCGCCAGGTGAAAATAACGGAAAGAAAGCCTAAAAAAAGGAAATGAATGCAGCCACCACATCTTAGGCCCCATAGACATTATTAGATTTTCTGCAGATTTTTGTCTTCAGATTTACCATGTAATGCAAGGGCCTGCCTGATTGCATACAAATTGAAACTCTTATGCCCTGTACACACAGTCGGACATTGATCGGACATTCCGACAACAAAATCCTAGGATTTTTTCCGACGGACGTTGGCTCAAACTTGTTTTGCATTCACACGGTCGCACAAAGTTGTCAGAATTTCCGATCGCCAAGAACGCGGTGACATACACCACGTACAACGAGCACCCTTTTGGACTCCTTTTGCTAATCTCATGTTAGTAAAAGTTTGGTGAGAGACGATTCGTGCTTTTTCAGACTCGTTTTCAGATCGTTTTCTGCGGTTCAGTTTGTGCTTGTGGGTTTGTATCTGCTCTTCAGTGCGTGCAAGCAAGCTACGCGTGACTTTTATTAGTCATTGTGTTCTTGTTCGTTCGTTGCTGTTTTTCAGGTCGCTCCTCACAGGCCTTGCTGTTCTTCAGTGCGTTCTCTTACTTCGTTCTGAGCAGCCGACCGTTTTCTAGCCATGTTGCGTATACATACTCCTCGTAGAGTTCGTGCTGTGCGGGGGCTTGGTGTTGGGGTCCTGACTTTGACACAAGTCCAGTCCATGAACAGGGTGGGGAGGAGTTCATGGACCAAGAATTGGTTGCTCCAGCGTGACCAGTTCTCTCATATGCCTTTGCTCCGTGAGATCCGTGAGAATAATCCTGATGATTTCAGGAACTTTCTCCAGATGACGGACCCCGTATTTCACCGTTTGTTGGCTTTGCTGACCCCCTATATCAGCAGGCAGGATACCTGCATGAGGCAAGCCATCACTCCGGAGCAGAGGCTCATCCCCACCCTGCGGTACTTGGTGACAGGGAGAAGCCTGCTCTCGACAGGCATAATGATCCCCAGAGCCTGTTCTCGACAGGCATATCCCCCCAGGCTCTGGGGATCATTATCCCAGAGACCTGTTCTGCCATCATACAGGTCCTGCAGAAGGAGTATATTAAGGTAATATTTTTATCTTTTAATATCACATTTGATTGTATATAATGTTTGCTAATATATTGTATTTCTTTCCTCATTCCCTAATTACCACGATTGTAATATGCTGTGAATGTCCCCTTTGTTCTCATGCATGCTGGATTTTTATGTTTTTTTTTTTTTTGGTCCTTCATACTTATTTGCCTTCACTTACCTCCCCAGCATGCTCTCCTGGCCCTATATTCACCTCATGTAGTCACTTAACAATGTATTTTATCAGCTCCATAGTAGTGCTTTACCCCAAACACCCCCTAAAATGTTTTTAAATGTGATTTGTGCTTTAAATTCAGGCAGAGTGCCAGAGGCTTTTTTTGGGGGGTCCCCAAATCATTTGGAACCCTCCCTCCCCCAACTGCTAAGTCAGCTGATACCAATTCTCTATCTATCCTCAATCATCTATCTGCTGACTTTGCCAAACCCATACACATTATACCCATCTCTTTTGTGGTAAGATTTATGGATGAATTCCCCAAAGCATGTAGTGCAAGGGCCTGCCTGTATGCTTTCAAATGGTACTGTTTCAAGTTTTTGTATCCTATTATTATCTTGATAGGTAATAGCAGAATGTCCAAATGTGCTCAAATGTGTACAGTGTGTATTTATATCTTTGTATTATGACACTTCTTACCTGTCCAGTGGGCTGCCAATAGTGTAACTAAGGAGGGGCTGTTCCAAGTAATACACATTATTTAGGCATTCATCTCTCAATGAAGTGGAGAGGGTTGCATGTCCAAGAGCCCCCCCCCCCCCTATAATGTTAGAAATGACCCATGACAGGGGAGGAGGGGCAATATGATAGGTGTACCTTATACTTTGGTCTTTAAAAATTCCCATAAATCAATGTTATCTTGATGTTGGCCAAGAATGTTTGTGTCTAATCTGCTTTTCATGTTTATGTGCAAAAAACCTATTTTTTTTGTTGTTTTCCTCAACAGTTTCCTTCCACGCCACAGGAATGGCAGACTGTGGCCTCCCACTTTGCCCAGCGGTGGGACTTTCCTAACTGCGGAGGGGCAATTGATGGGAAACACGTCCACCCAACTCAGGGTCGTACTATTATAATTATAAGGGGTTCAATAGTATTGTGATGTTGGTGGTGGTGTCGGCTACTTATGAGTTCCTGTATGTGGACGTGGGGAAGAATGGCCGGATGTCCGATGGTGGAGCCATCGCCCAGACCGAGTTCTACAGGCGTCTCCAGAATGGCAGCTTGGACTTGCCACCTCCAGAAGACAATGTGGAAGGACTCCCATTCGTCTTCATTGCGGATGAAGCCTTTGCGCTTTTGGGACCATCTTATGCGGCCATTCCCGATGAAGACCCTCACCCCGGACCAGAGGGTTTTTAATTACCGGCTGGCCAGAGCCAGAAGAGTGGTGGAAAACACGTTTGGAATCATGGCCAGCCGGTTCCGCCTATTTCTTACACCCATACATATGGCAGAGTATAAACTGAATCACATTATCCTGGCGTGCTGTGTTCTACACAACTTTTTACAGCAACATTCTGCCAACTATGCAGGCTCAGTTGGGCCTGAGGCCGGAATTCAAAATGAACCAACCCTGACAGCGCTTGAAAGTGGCCGTCCTGGCTTGCCCTCCCTGAGTGCCCGTGATGTCCGGCTAAGATACCTTGAATTCTTTGCGGGTAGGGGGGCTATCAATATGCCAGACAATGTGTGAAACCTTTATCAAATAATAAAAAAAAAACATTAAGCAAATCTTTGTTGACATTTCCTGCTTGTGTTTGTTTTAGCTGACCCTGACAGAAATGTGGTGAGTCCTGAAAATGGCGTGATTGTGTAACCTTATACAAAGCACTGTTGGGTGTTATTTACTAAAGGCCAAGACACTTTGCACTACAAGTGCAGTTGAAACTGCACTTGTAGTGCAAAGTGGATTTGCCCTTAGGAAATAACACCCATTGTCACAGAAAACACCAATTAGAGCACCCCAAAAGTGTTGTAGCGTTGAGACAATAATCCACACATTCTTGATTAACAAGCTTTATAATACCTGTACACATGGGGTCACATTAGAAAAAGTAGAAATGTCCATTTAAGATAAAAAGGCATGTTTCAAACCAAGAAGAAAGACACAAATCTTGAACTTACAAAGTTCACATTTGGTAGAACTTGAAGGCAATATCAGACATGAGTATTTAGGACCTGTGTTTGATATTGCGTTCATATGGGGTGAAGTCACCCCAGGAAAAGCCAAATTTTGAAGATGCACATCAATTTACGAATGTCAACATTAGGGTTTGTCTTGTGTTGTGTCTTGCAGTGAAAATGGATATCTTGAAAGGTAACGACTTTATGGCAATCTTCATTGATATGTTCAGGGAGCTGCCTTGTCTATGGGAGATAAACCACCCTGAATATAAGAACCAAACAAAGAGGAAGGCAGCACTGGATCAATTGCTGGAATTTGTGAAGACGGTGATCCCCACGGCAGACATCACCTATTTGAAGATCCTAATTGGTGGCCTGAGGAGCACTTATCTAAGGGAGCACAAAAAGGTCCAGGATTCCCAGAGATCCGGAGCTGCAGATGACATTTATGTCCCCAGGCTCTGTTACTATGACAGGCTGCATTTTCTGGCAGGTCAGACTGAACCCAGGTCATCACTCTCCAGTCTTCCTTCCACACTTCCTTCCCCCCCAGCTGAGGCTTCTGACGCCCAACCTGGGCCTTCCAGGCAGCAACATGTGGAGGAGCCCAGCTTGAGCCAGGTATAGCATTCCTCTAAATATTTCTGCTTGTCAATGATGTTAACTAGATGTTAGTTTGGAGTGCTAATTTATGATTGTGATTGATGATGCAAAAACTAAAACCATGTCCCTTTTTCATACACAGGGAAGTCTCAGCCAGGAGGTGGCCAGGCCAAGCAGGCTGCCTGATACCCAGGTCCCTCCCCTACACCTTCAAAGACAAAGTGGCAGGAAGATGAGTAACCTGGAGGAGGCTGCCATAGGCCTCTTTTGGAAGGCTACAGAGGCCCTGAGAACCCCCCACACTGTGGAGGAGGACTTTGCTTGCATAACTGCCTGCAAAATGCTGCAGATGGAGGAGGGCCAACGACTCCTGTGTGAGTCCTTAATTTTGGAAGCTCTCAATAAGGGGTTGAGGGGCCAAATAACATGTGCTACCACATTTGTGACCTCACCCATAGTCCTCCTCCTCCTCCAGGTCCTACTACTCCTCCTCCTCCAGGTCCTACTCCTCCTCCTGCCACACCTCCAACACCAGAGCCACAGCCGGGAAGGAAGCGTGGAAAGAAGACCAGAAAGTGATGACCCTGGGTCCAGTCTGGTCTGGCAAAAGATGCAGGCTCTTGTAGTACCACAGCCTGGGGACACAGATGTCATCTGCTGCTTTCATGATCTCTGGGACTTCTGGAACAGACTGCACTCCCTTAGATAAGGACTCCTCAGGCCACCAATTTTGGTTAAATAATTGATGTCTGCCCTGGGGGTCCAAGGCTTCACCAATTTCTGCTGTTTCTCCAGTGTTGCCTCCCTCTTTGTTTGGTTCTGAGCCCTTAATAAAGGAATTTTTGTTTCAATTCTACTTGCCTATGTGTGTTTTCCTTAAAAAAGGACAGTTGGTTTGTGAGGAGGCAGGTACATTTCAAAAATACAATGTGAAATTAACAAGGGACACCAACACCAAGCAACCTTCTTGAGATTAAATAATATAAGATATCAATGGTGTTGTGGTAACTTGACACACAAAACACACACAAAAATATTAGGGAGTAAAACTAACCAAAATATAAAACAAAGATCAGCCTTGAAAAAATACAAACCCCAAAAAAAAAAAAAAACAGCCTTTAATAAAAAAAACAAAAAAAACAAAAACAAACCAAAAATAATTTTGTCAGATGTGACAAATCAAAATATATTGAGGGAATCCCGATAAATAATAAAGAAAGAAGTTTGTGAAAAGTCTGTGTGAATATGAGCAGCAAAACTACTTCATTCTTCTCACATTATAAAGAAGAAGAAAGTGCGCTGTATTAAACCATTTTTTACATTGCAGCGTGACGAAAGTGCTGTATCCATTCCGAACTCTCATTTTACCAGACCGAGCTGTTCCGTCTCGGAATTTCTTCTAAGCATGCGTGGCACTTTCCGACAACACGCTGCGATCAGACATTTTCCATCGGAAAATCCGACCGCGTGTACGGGGCATTATGCCGCGTACAGACGAATTTCCGACAAATGTTCGATGTGAGCTTGTTGTCGGAAATTCTGACCAAGTGTAAGCTCCATTGGACATTTGCTGTCGGAATTTCCGACAACAACTGTTTGAGAGCTGGTTCTCAAATTTTCGGACAACAAGACTTGTTGTCAGAAATTCCGATTGTGTGTACACAATTCCAACGCACAAAGCTCCACGCATGCTTGGAATCAAGCAGAAGAGCCATACTGGCTAGTGAACTTCATTTTTCTCGGCTCGTCGTATGTGTTGTACGTCACCGCGTTCTTGACGTTCGGAATTTCCGACAACATTTGTGTGGCCGTGTGTATGCAAGACAAGATTGAACCAATATCCGTCGGGAAAAAAACATGGATTTTGTTGTCGGACTGACCGATTGTACGCAACATTAAGGTTTGACCTCATATTATATGGTTTGGGTAATTCTGAAGACAAAAAACTGCAGAAAATCTAATAGTGTGTATGGGGTCTAAGAAATGCTAAACTGCAATATAATAAATGTTTGAGTTTAATACCGCTTTAAAAAAGTGAGCCCTACAAGGGTGTTTTTTGTGTATTTCCCGGAGTCCCGCTTTAAAATTGATCTCCATGTTTTAGTAAAGTTTATACACGTTTGTTTGGATGAACTATTTACTTCACTAATAGATGCAGCAGTTGTGTGCTCTGTATAAGCTGTATGTGTTCTGATTTTGGGATGGGAAGTTCCTGTCCCATTCCTGAAACAAAATTGAGTGATGCTCGGCCATTTACAGGGAGCTTTGTATTCTTTGAATGAATACAAAGCTTCCTCTGATTGGCTGAGCGGAAAGTTGGGCAGATTATGTCACAATCTTCAATTCAGCCACAGGAAGATTTGTGTTCATTCATAGAATAGAAAGCATGCTGTGAATGTCTGAGCAGCGCTCTGCCCAACTCCATTTAGTTCCAGGAGCGGGATGAGAAGTTCCTGTCCTGTTGTTGGAACACAGCTCTGTATACTGGATGTAGCTGAGGCTGGATACAGTTCACACAGCACCAGGGCCGTCTTTAAGGCAGGGCAAAAGGGGCAGCTTCCCTGGGTCCTGTCATTGTTGTGGGGCCCAAAGCAGCTGCCTCATACTTTTCCAACTATCCCAGTTTAAATTCCCTTGGCCCTTGAAGTTTTAGTCCCTTGCTGTGTCCTAATATCTCAGTGTGAAGTGCTGCTACTAATGCTGCCCAGCTCTACCCTATTGTTGTGTACAGATGACTCACCTGCATACCCTGTGTTTACATGTAAATAACCAGCATTCATATGTAAATAACAGCATTCATATGTAAATAGCTGCATCCGGCTGCATAGATATGTTAATAAAGGCAACATTCATATTTATATCTTGCCCCTTGCAGTGAGGAGATGATATGCTGTAACCTCTAGCAACCATTCAGTGAGCAGTATTACTGTACAGTAATCTCTAGCAACTAAACAACAAGCAGAAATCATGTGCTGTAACAATTAGCAACTAATCAGTGAGCCGTAATGTGTGCTGTAACTTCTAGCAACCAGTCAGTAAGCGGTAATGATACACTGTAACCTCTGGCAACCAATCGCAATCACTGCCTGATCTGATACAGTAAACTGATTTTAAGTCTGCTATTTATTGTATGTTTCAGAGCAGGTGGAGAGCCAAATTGTATGGGGGGGGGCGGGCCCCCCAAGAAAACATTTGCCCAGCGTCCAATCGGTATTAAAGATGGCCCTGCACAGCACTGATGGCCACTGCTCTTTTTTAACCTCAAGACAGATGAAATGCTGTATAGCATCTATCAACCAACTTTTTGTGAGTCACAATTTCTTGAAACTCATAAAAACTGCGTGCAATGAATTTCCTATGTGTAACTTTATGTACTGACTATACAAGTAAATGTGTATACTTTTCGGTCACTAGAGGTCACCCACTAACCACATATGACTTGTAGTAGACCATGGTATATAGTGTATTAACCGCTCCACTATCTCAGCATCTTTTCCCTTATAGGGCCAGAACACGATTTTTATTGTGAAGGTATGTTGCTTTAGTAGCACATAACATTTCCCTTTAATAGTCTTTACTAATATATTATACAATTTTTAGAGGGAGGGGGGCTTTGCTACGGTTGTGGATAAAAATATATAAAAATTTGAATGCACTTCCGGCGCTGATCTTTTGTCTTGTCTGCACATGTTTGGCCATAAGTCTGCATAATAAAACTGGTCTGTTTTTGTTTTTTTATATACTGGGTTAGCTGTATGATTTTTAAACCAGTACTTAATATTTCCCAAAAAGAACTGGTTTCTATTCCTCAAATATACCTGTACATATTTATTACTGTATACATTCCAATTAAGAAGAGCAAATCAGAAAATTTATCTAACCATAATTTTTGTCAAGGGTGCTTTTTACATAAAGCAACCCCAAAATACTCCTATGCGTGATAAAAAAAAAAAAAAAAAAAACAGTGGAATGCTAAAGCTGGACTCCAGGAATTATATTTTTTGTATACTTACATTGGTCAAGCGTGGTTTAACTACCTGCCTACCTGGCCAATTTTTTTTTTTTTTTTTTTTTGCACAAATGTTAAAATCTACGTTTTGTTTTTTCTAGCAATGATTGTAAACCTCCCAAAAAGTATATATTTTCTGAAAGCAAAGACACTGGAGAATAAAATGGTGGTAGTTGCAATTTTTTATGTCGCACAACATTTGCACAGTTATTTATCCAATGCATAGTTTTAGGAAAAATACCATAGAATTAATTGTAATGCAAATAAGCAAAATATTATATATAGTTTTTGGTAAAATATAAAAGATTGGGTTACATCGAGTAAATAGTCATAAAACTTGTCGGTGAGAGGCTTTAAAAGCTTTTATCATTATAGATAGTCATCATTTTAGAATCAACCATAAAGTGAACTAGAATTATCATTTTCCCTCCAACATATACCTCACATGTGTGGCGCAAGTGATGTTTACATACACATGCTCGCCTTAAGCTGAACTTTTTATATGGGGTGTGTGCTGGGGTGCTTTAACATTTTTTTTTTTATTATTTTCATTTATGTTATATAAAAAGTGTAAAAAATAAAAATATATATATTATATATTGCTATCACAAGGGGCAAACAAGTCCCCTACGTGATAGCATGGATAGGTGACAGGTCCTCTCTTTATGGAGACATCAGGGTCTATTAGACCCCAGATTTCTCTCCTGTCCTCCAATGCAGCTGTTCAAACAGAGATCATGTTTGAATAGCTGCAACCATGGCTACACTAGCCGAGGAATGACAGCTGTGTCCCCGAACGTGACGCAATACTATACATCATGCAACCCTGTGGATGGATTTTCAGAAAACTATAGCTCAGGGGTGTCAAACTCCATTTCATCGTGGGCCACATCAGCACTATTGGTTGCCCTCAAAGGGCTGGTTGTATCTGTAAGACCATGTATGCAAAGTTCAGAAGTGCTTAACGTACAGAGTTCAGGAGTACGCTATGTACAGGGTTTAGGAGTGTACTACATACAGAGTACAGGTTTCAGGAGTATGCTATGTACAGAGCATAGGGTTTAGGGTTGCGCTATGTACAGAGTGAAGTGGTCAGGAGTGTGCTACATACAGAATATAGATTTTAGGAGTAAGCTACGTACAGAGTTCAGGGGTGTGTTGTGCACAGAGTTCAGGGTTTAGGAGCGCACTTCATGCAGAGTGCAGGGTTTAGCTCTCTTTCACAGGCTCTCCACATCTCACTTCCACCCCTCCTCCTTAGCTCTGACCTCTGCACCACTCTCAACCATCCCGCACCTCTGCACACATCTCCCTCCACAGCCCTCATCTATCCCTCCACCCCCCCCCTTCCCACAAAGCTTCCTCACATCTCACCTACTCGGCCCAGCTCTAGTACCTCTGAATAGTGCAGGCTCCGCCTCTCTCACTTGCAGGGAGATCATTGGTTGGCATCTGTCCCCACTGTGAGTGCATGTAGGACAGGTAGGGATCTGTGACAGCCATGAGCCACCATGAGGAAAGCTGTCCTGGTAAACACAGAAGGCTTCTGTGTTTATGAGTGACAGTGGCAAGCAGGGAGCAGAGGGCAAGAGCTGGAGGTGGAGGAACTGAGTTCTGCCACATTTCAGCTGAAAAAAAGCATTGGGTGTGAGGGCCACACGAAAGGGTCTGGTTGGCCAGATAGGTAGATGATAGGTATTTCCTGATCTTATCATTTTTACTACTAGGATGTATTTAAACAAACAAAAAAAACAATAGAAATGGTTACATCCCTATACCAAGCTGCCATCACCCAGCATGGTTGTGAGCCATATCTAAAGGATTATTCCTCAGTATAAAAGTAACTGCTCAAGAAAGGAAGATTTACACACACACACACACACACACACAGATATTCTAAAAAAGAGATTTGTAGCTACAGTAAGGGGTATAACTTGCAAACTTTGGATGGCAATATCTTGTCTAAATTGGGAAAGCCTTCTACAACCTTGATGTAAAATTCAGGATAGCAGTAGATTTGATTGGTCTTTCACCACAACTTCTCTCCACGATGTTACTGTATTATGGGCATTTTTGAAGTATTGTTGAATTTGGGTTTTGACTTTGAGCTGGCTTATGCTGGACACAAACATATTACTGACATGACTTCTATTCCTCATGCATTGTGTAAAAAGGCTGTTTGATCCTGTATGCACAAATCCTCCCCTTCTTCCACTGACTCAAAAACAGGTCCAGATAAGACGGAGTTACTGGAGTCAGTTAGCACATGCCTAGTTTGGTGTGTAGTGCTAAAGCGTTTTTTTTTCTTGGTAGGGTGCATGCGATCAGCACAGAGCCAATCAGCACTGTCCAGACAGAGGGTCAGGAGTCCTGGTTCCTGATAGGACAGCCAGTGCAGTGTGCAAACTCCTCCTACAAGCTTTAACCAGGCACTGATAGAAGACAAAACTGCTATATACTGCTGCTGAGAAAAGGTATTTAGCAGTTTATATTTACTAAAATGATTGTATTTCCATGTTCTGTGTACTGTGGGAGACCAACTATAGTGAATTCAGGCTCCTGGGTTTAGTAACACTTTAATATCCTGAACTATATCCCTTTAGACTCCTTGCATTCCCCATGAATGTCTCCCCCTGTCTTCGGATGGTTGGCTTCAGCGGGTTCCCCATTGACTGCTCCATGCAGCTGACAGTGGTGACTCCATTGTGATGAGTTGAGGACTTTAGCACTTTAATTAGATTCTCAGCTGTGTTTTGTCTAAATAGAAAAACTTGTTTGTAAGTCATTCTATTACTATCTGATCCTAATGATCTAAGCCTGATTTGAATGTTTTCTAATCAATATGGTCTTACTTTTAGAATGTGGATTATACCTGTCTTGTCTATGCACCCCTGAAGAAAGAAAACAATTTTCTGAAATGCGTTGGGTATTCCCCACCAGTATCACAACATCTGGTGAGGGACACAGAGAATATTTTCACTTCTGAAAATCCATCACTGGTTCTATTGTGATATCATTCTGGAGTAATCATGCAGCTGCTCTTTTTTTATGAGAATGTTTTTATTGAATTTTGTACGATAAAGAAACGTGTTTTATACACAGTTTTGGTGTATAATGCCTTGAAAGTTTATGTGGGGAACACCTTTATCTTTTTGTTCTATAGCTGGTCACAACATATACACGATTTGTTTTAAAGGGTAACAGGGAATGTCATAAACTGGGAAAAACCATATCAGCAAAGATTGACATTGAAAAGTCAATGAGAATTGTATCTAAATTCTGTAATCCTGTTAATCGATTGGATGAGCAGAATGAGGTTAGTGTAACTTACCTTCTGAGTACAGTGGGTGATTTATAAGTGCCCGTATCCTAGTAGGTGATAGAATTTGTTGGCAATTCTAAACAGGCTCTGGCCCATTGTCACTCAATTACATCTTACAAAAACATTTCTATATATTAAACTTTGCATCTACTCCCACACTTGGATCATTTTATTAAGACATTTGTGGGAACGTTGCATCTTCAAATCACAATCATTGGTCTGGTTTATTTGATCTCTCCTTTCTGTCATCCCATACAGTTATTACCTTTTGCATCACTTGACCCTCCCTCCTAGATTGTAAGCTCTAACGAGCAGGGCCCTCTGATTCCTCCTGTATTGAATTGTATTATACATGTACTGTCCTCCCTAATGTTGTAAAGCGATGCGTAAACTGTTGGCGCTATATAAATCCTGTATGATAATAATAATAATCTAAAAATAAATGTGGACTCCTACATAGACGCCATGCTATGGGACAATACTGGGTTTTGAAGAAAACTCAATTTAAATCCTGTTTTAGGTATAATGCCTGCACTTTTCCGAACATATATATTACGATTACATACCTTACTTTCTGAAATGATAAGAATCCTTATTTTCACAAGGAAATTGTCAGCATAGATTTCTGGGAGCTGCAATTGCTCACTTGTTTTTAAAGGTGTTAAATCATTCACATAATTCTTTTAGGTCTCAAATTTGCCCTGTATGTTCAGAAAGATCCAAAGTAGTCACACTGGTTGGTGAAAGCAATGGTATATCATGTTTTTTAATAGAAGTGTGTCTACTTCTAGTGTACTCTCATCAAATGCAGCACTATTTCTCCTACACATAGCTGCTACTGCTGCCCTCTTGTGGTCAATAGGGGACATGCAGCCATATTACCAGTCAAATTCTATAATAATAATTATTATTACAGTTATTTATATAGCACCAACAATTTACGCAGCACTTTACATACTGTATATAGTACATTGTACATTCACATCAGAAAATCATCACATCAAAAAATGGGGTGGGCAACTACATGGCAGATGAGGTTTAATGTTGAAAAATGTAAAGTAATGCATTAGGGTGCAAAAAATACGAAGGCTCAGTAATGGCATGCAATGCCAGGCTGCTGCAAGCAAGGCCAACAGAATATTGGCATGCATTAAAAAGGGGATTGCCAGGAAGGCTCTGTCAGAGGACAGAATAATAGCCACAGAAGAATCCCTGTTCCCCAATCACCTAGAAGTAGAGGAGCATTAGCATGGGCTAACGCATATGCGCATAGCGCATTCCCTGACAGATAAGGGCTGCAAATGGGCTATTTAAGCTGGATCAGCACACAGGATCAGTGCTGTCTTGTCTACAGCATTCTGTGAGTATCTGTTTCCCATTACCTGCATATGCTCTTAAAGTATTGATCTGGCTTGCTCCTGACTATTCCTGTTTTCCACCTGCATCGACCCCGACTTGTTCTTTGACCATTCAACTGCCTCTGCATCTGTACTTGATCTGACCGTTTTGTGTATGACCTGGCTTGTCTGACTCTGCTTACGTTCTAGCCCCTCCAGAGCTACCAAGTTGCTAGCACCTGTCCAGCTACCTTTGGGACCTGTTCTTTGGCCATGTACCAGCCTGTTCCTGCCCACAGAGACCCGCTGCCATCTGGCAGACTACTGGATCAACAGCCCAACAGCAAGCATGTTTACCAACATTCATGCGACTTTGCACTCCTGCGCTGCCTGTATACTCTACCAGGGGCACCGAGTGAGAGGTGCAAGAGAGGCCTTCCTCTGCATAAACCAGGCTCTATCCACCAGGTACGTGACAGTACGAGACAGCCATGCCTGAGCGAGGAACCTCTCCCATTGATGAACTGTGCCAACATCTAGCTGGCCTCACACAAGCCGTCAAAAACCTGCAGGAAGATAATGTCCAGCTCAAGAAACATGTACAGACTTTATCAGAACCCTCTGCTACCCCCTGTGCTGCTTCCTCATCTTCCGCTGGAAGCTCTACACCTACAGTGGTGATTTTACCACCAGAGCCCAGAGTGCCTACTCCTGAAAGGTTCTCCGGTGACTGCAGCAAATTCAGGGCTTTCCCTTATCTGAACTAGAACTCACAGTTCTGAAAGACTACATTGATGAGAGTTTGAAGAAGGGGTTCATTCGTCCATCTACCTCTCCAGCTGGGGCAGGCATTTTCTTTGTGGAGAAAAAGGACCATTCTCTTCGACACTGTGTCAACTACCGTGAGCTCAATAAGGTCACAGTCAAGAACTGGTACCCTCTACCTCTGGTACCTGAACTGTTCCAAAGGCTTAGGTCAGCAACGGTCTTCACAAAGCTAAATCTCCGAGGGGCATACAATCTGGTCCGCATACGGGCCTGGGATGAATGGAAGAAAGCACTAGATACGGGAATTTTCGAATACCTAGTGATGCCCTTTGGCCTGTGCAACTCCCCTGCTACATTCCAGCATTTTGTCAATAACATTTGCTGAGATTTTTGGATCTTTTTGTTATCGTCTACTTGAACAATATTCTGATTTTTTCCCCTTCACTAGAGCCTCATCATGGACATATGAAAAAGGTGCTGACCCGACTTAGACAGCATGGCTTATATGCCAAACAAGAAAAATGCGAGTTTGAGCGTCAGAGCATCCAGTTCCAGGGATTAATAATCTCTACAGAGGACATAAAGATGGATCCCCAAAAATCATTGCCATTTTAGTTTGGCCAGCTCCCAAGGAGGATAAAAAAGGAATACAGCATTTCGTAGGATTCGCAAACTTCTATCGGAAGTTCATCAAGAGATTCTCAGCCATCATTTCTCCATTCACTCAACTGACCATCACAGCAACCGGTTTTCCAGTTTTCCTGGATTCCTGAAGCCCAGTCTGCTTTTGAAAACTTAAAGGAATTGTTCACTTCTGCATCTATTCTAAGGCACCCTGACCCAGCTCTACCATACGCGTTGGAGGTTGAGGCATCAGAATCAGCAGTAGGGGCAGTGCTCTCACAATGCCAGGGGGGCCAAGGCCCTTTTACACCCAGTTGCATTCTTCTCTCGTAAGCTTTCACCGACAGAGAATTACCACGTGGGAGATCGTGAACTTCTTGCAATAAAGTGTCTCTGAAGAGAGAATGTTCTCTAGCACAAGATATCAGAGCAACAATCTATGTGCAATTCTTCAACAGATTAATCCACGGTGACATATGACCGAGACACCCAAGAAGAAGTGAGAGGGTAAGATAGAAAAGGCCCTCCACCTTTAAAATCACTGCCGCTTACCAGCTGAATGGATCTCTTGTTATGGAGATTAAAAAACGCCTGGGGCTTGTTCCCCAGCCCCGGGTCTCTGTGCTTAGCAGCAAGTATCCCAGATTCTTCCTCGCTGGATCTCCCCAGTGTATGCCAACGGTCAGTTAGTCCAAATGTATGGATAAAAATGCTTCCATAGTGTAAATCCTTAAAATATTTATTAGTTAAAAAACAAGATTGCACTTACAATTGCCGTAGATAAAAATACAACCAGTGACATTTATACAGTAATCAGTACCCATTTTTAGCTCTGATTGCTGTATAAATATCACTGGTCCCAACAGTGTCAAAAGTGTCCGATGTGTCCGTCGCAATGTTGCAGTCCTGATAAAAATCGCAGGTCACCGCCATTACTAGTAAAAAAAAAAAAAAAAAATAATAATGCCATAAATCTATCCCTATTTTGTAGACGCTATAACTTTTGCACAAACCAATCAATATACGCAATTTATTTACCAAAAATATGTAGAAGAATACATATCAGCCTAAACTGATGAAGAAATTTTTTTTTTTCAAATTGGGGATATTTATTATAGCAAAAGGTACAAAATAGTGTTTTTTTTTTCAAAATTGTCGCTCTTCTCTTGTTTATAGCGCAAAAAATAAAAACCGAAGAGGTGATCAAATACCACCAAAAGAAAGTTCTATTTGTGGGGAAAAAAATTTTGTTTGGGTACAACGTCCGATGACCGCGCAATTGTCAGTTAAAGCGACGCAGTGCCGTATCGCAAAAAATGGCCTAGTCAGGAAGGGGGCAAATCCTTCCGGGGCTGAAGTGGTTAATAAGCCAATCCACTTCTCCACAGTTCCTTGTAAGAAGGGTGCATATCCATGGGTACATGAAAAAGAAAGGCTCCACTAGCGTAATATTGTAAAGCTCAACCTTTAATCCAAAAACAATACCCAGTCCACTCACATTTAAAACATCTTGTATCAAACATTGTATAGTTCATAACTTGATCGAATGATCCCCTTCAGTCTCACCACCTCCATGCTGGCTGACGACTATCCAGGGAAATGCCAATCACTCTCACAACATTAATGCGATGATTCTGGTTGCCGTCCAGTCACACCCTGATGTATGTTTCGTTCCTTCCGACTTCGCCACAGGATGGAACGGAAGATCACTATTAGATTAATGGCTGTGTGTTGAGTTATTTTGAGGAGACAGCAAATTTAAACTGTTATACAAGCTGTACACTCATTACTTTACATTGCAGCAAAGTGTCATTTCTTCAGAATGTATTAACCTGATTTACATTGAACCCTATGGGAAAATTTGCCTCGGTTCGCGACCAATTCATTTCACGAATTAAGTTTGTGAACCGAGGTATCACTGTATATATTGACTAATAAGTTGGTAGATAGGGACATATGAATATGCTGAGGCAAAATGGTAATTCAGCCTGATATATACACAACATCAAGGTTTTAATATCCTTATAAAACGTTTATTTAATATACGACGATGTGGGTACCTAAAAAGTCTTCCCTTTTTTTTTTTTCAGATGACACTTGGTAAATCCATCATATGCAACAACTGACTTTCCACTTTCTTCAGCAAGTGTGTGGTCCTCCATATTACAAAACAAGTACAGGAACCTTCAGAACTGCTAGCAGTGTTATGGCACCACAGCTTATTTACTGAAACAAACATGTTCTGTATTCCTGAACAGAACACAAATGCCTGGATAATAGTTAGGAGTAAAGCCAGTAATGCTACAAGTCACAACATTTTTTTTTTTTTTTGCTCCACATTTAAGTCCTGACTGTACAGCCCTATGAAATATGTTAGCATCAGGGATAATCAAAATTAACTACATATACTACTATTCAATTAGAATCATATAACATTTTCATCATAGTAAGATGATTTTACCCCCACCCATCATACTGATAGCAACACTGGGCGGTACATTACATTTCTTCAAAGCTGAACTCCAGGCAAATAGCTAAATTAATACATTAAATACAGATAGGAGAGATGTTTTACCTGCTAAAATATCTGTGATTCAGTCCATTTAATTCTGAGATTTGCACACCTCTATCTGGCAGGGAAGGAGACCTGATTTTGCTCTGCTGTAGCTCAGTAACACCTAGACTGCTTTCACACTAAAGCGCTGCTAGTTTTAGTGGCGTTTTTGTGACACTTTTCGACCATTAGCGGGGCGCTTTTAACCCCAAAAACTCCCATGTTGCGGCACTTCGGAAAGCGCTGCATATTCATTGCAATGGGCAGGGGTATTTTGGGAGCGCTGTATACAGTGCTCCCAACCCGCCTCAAAGATGCTGCTTGCAAGACTTTTCCGAACGTCTCGAAATCGCACCGCCCGGATGTGAAAGCACCCATTGCAGAGAATGAGAGTCAGTTTTCAGGTGCTTTACAGGCGATATTTCTAGCGCTAAAATGTCTGAATACTGCCTCAGTGTGAAAGGGATCTTACAGGTCTGCTCTCCTCTCCACCATACAACTGGACATTGAAAGGAGACTGATCAGCTGATCTCTCTTCTCACTTTGCGTTTCTTCTCCCATCAACATGTTTCTTGCACTGGTAGTACAACTGTCTACCTATGCTGATTCTCCCCAGTTTAGGCTCTGAAGGTACTTACACTGTTTTTAATAAAAAAATGATGTATTAATAAATACAGAGCTGAATTCATTTGTATCTTTTATATCTGTCTAGAGATCAACTTTAAGCTGCAAGTCTGTGATTTTGAAACTAGTAAGTACAAGCCGTGACATGTTTGAAATTTCTGTCAATTACAACAATCTAGATGCAGTCATAAAACTATCCAGGTCACATCCCAATTGAGTTTGTTGTTATTTTATACATTTATTTTGGTTGGTGGTGTGGCAGCTCACAAGATTTATTAAATTTTGAACAATCCAGTTTGTTTATCCCTTGCTTTCATCATCTGCAGACCAGAGTAAAAAGTAGAATTAAAAGTAATACAATCTTTGTGTTCATTGTGGTTTAAATAGAAAATATTTCAGATTTAATATAAAAAACAATAATATTCTAAAAACATTTTCGAATAAGCTATAACTTTCAAAGACAACGCATTTTGTAATGTTGTTATCCCTTTTCATTCTTCAAAATAAGACTTTATAACACTCGCTGTGATTAGGCCAAAGGGCACAAATTATGGGGGTTTTTTGGTCTTTTAGTCCAGATTTAGATGTTCCTTTCCATGGGATCAAGAACTGAGCCAGAAAGACATGTTTAGGAGTTCATGACCGGGCAGATCTATTACAGGTACCAGCACAAGACACGGCGCATTCTTCCCCCACACCTTTTTCAGAATCACCGGAAAATCTGCAAGAGAGACAAAAGGGTTTTTCAAAACAAGTGCTTTTAATAATAGTCCAATATAGATTATATAGACCTACATCCCAAACATAGATAAAACTATACATGCACATGCTAAAAGTAAAGTGTCCCTTTATATAATGCCACTGTATAGTGCCATTCTGTGCATTTTTTTATAATTCTTTTGAATAATGCTTGTAATATACTGTACATGTATGTTCTCTTTGCGTCTCTTTCAATTTTATTACCTAAATCACTTACCTAATGGAAAATACAAGGGTAACTGGTTAGGAACTAATGCCAAAAGTACTGCTCATGGGTATTGGGCTAACAGGTCAATTACTTAACAATCTTCGACTATATAGGTGCTGTCAGGAGTAAGCTGAAGAAGGTGAAGCCCAGAAACATTTCCCACCTGCACACTATACTCTTTAGTGTGTGGCATCTAACTTCATCATTCTGACTGGACTGGACTACCTCCGCTGACTGGACTACCTCCGCTGACTGGACTACCTCCGCCAGAGCTGAAGCTCCTGTCTCTAGGATCACCTGCTGATGGCCATGGGCAGCAATTCTAGTATCCCCAATTAGGTTAATTAGCGAGTGAAAATTGTTCTGGCTTTGAAGGGTGCCAATATGTAAAAAAATCAAAAACAAAAAGCATTTTATACACCAGCTAAGTGTATACGTTTATTAAAAACAATTATAAAAAAGAGGGTTTAAAATGTACTTACAAAAGTAAGAGGAAACAGGCATATCATCAGTCCTTAATCACTGGCGAAACTCAGTGAGGCGGCAGCCGGGAGGCTGACAGAGTAGAGCCCGAAGGCACCTGTGTAGGACAAACGGAATGCGGCTGAGGAGTGGTGTAGGAGCTAGAAACTTTTGACAAAGGGGCGTCTCTAAGCTCCAAACATGTTACCACCCATTTCGTATAGATGTCACTATGGACGACATCACTTGAGGTTCCGGTGCTGGCTTGCGTTGCAGCTCCTGTTTGCGGATACTACCTCTGACTTGCTAAGCTTCTACACCTCTCTCCTCAGCCACATTCTGGTTGTCCTACACAGCTGCCTTCGGGAGCTACTCTGTCAGACTCCCGCTGCCTCTTCATCAAGCTTCGCCAGCGATTAAGGATTGATGATATGCCTGTTTCCTCTTACTTTTGTGAGTGCATTTTAAACCCTCTTTTTTCTAATTGCTTTAATATAATTGCTTTTAATAAATTGATACACTGATGGTGGTGCCTTCTGCTTTTTTGTTTTAGTGCACAGAGACCATCCAATACTGTGCTGGAAGAGCTGCAGCCATTGTGGTCCCTCTACGTTTGGACTTCCCATCATATAGAGACTTAATGGGTTTCCCCTGGAACTCCATCGCTCTCCATTTGCGCTATTGAGTCTTTTCCTGCTGCTTACATTATGTGCTCAGTATGGTTTTATAGTTTTCTTTGATTTAGTTTTTTTAAGTATGAAAAGGATTTTTAAGGTGGTTGTTTTTAAATTTGATTGTTCTTTCCCAGTTTTTCACTTTCTTTTTCTACTTGGACAATGTACTCTCAAGGGGAAACAGAAAAAAAGTGCGTACATAAAGGTGATGAAATTCACTGAATAGGCCCCTTGAAATTAGGTTCTGGTTCACACAAGAATTTCTCTTACAGTGCACAGGCTCAGCTACCCCTCCTTGCCCCTCTCTGGTACAGCTGGGATACTTGTAATGAACGATTCCTTGATTTAATAAAGGCCAATTATTGCTGCTGTTTATCTGCTCATTTGAAACATTTTGGGATTCAGCAAATTGCAATGCTCCCGGCCTTTCCAATTTCAAGAGCTGCTAATATCCCCATCAGGCCCTGAATTAATAAAGCACAACAAAAAAAAAAATTCTCATTCTAAGGAGATTATCATTACACAGCAAGTCCCTCCTGGTTCCCTGGCAGTGTGGAAGTTACATAGAGAGGATTCATTGAGGTTGCAGAGCATTGTCTCCTGACAAAACATAATCCTTCAGTTCCCTCTGTAGCGGGAGATCTCTCTTTTGCCCATGCTTCCATTACAGTGTGAGCCATTTTCTAAGCATTAAGGCTCTGAAACTGCATTGTCGGTCCCAAATGCACAGAGGTATCCACAGATATACAATAAAGTTTAACACAAATGGCAAAATAACTGTTTTATCAGAGTAGCTGTTTTGTCCTAGACCAAGGAATTAGTGTTATGTTATTCTTCACTGTTACAATACTATTCCTGTGATATTTGCATACAATCAGCATATAGAAAGTATTAGGGATTCAGTTTTATGCACTTGTGGTGTCCTGTGGTGGTGGTGAAAATCAAGACAAATATCAGTAGATCGGTAGGATAAAAAGCTTGTACAAGATGTTTTAAAGCACCTCTCTCTCTCGCTTTTAGGTATAGTTTTCAATGTCTGTACAATTTTGGCACTGTAAACTTAAATGCTATTATAGTAGGCAATATGCAGTAAGAAACTATGGTGCAAAGCTGGTGCAAAGCTGGTGCAAAGAGCGACCTCTGGCCTGCAGGCTGCAGTTTGGGGACCCCTGGTGTAAGCAAATGTTCCAAGATACAAACAGCACCAGAATAAGAACCTCCAGCACAGTCATTTCAGGATGGACAGCCCCAGAAAAAATAAAAACCAAATGTATTCACTCTTCCCCAGTCCACTTGTAATTGAACTAACAAAGTGATTCTAAAGTCTCTTTTTTAACCTAAAATAAAAAAAGAAGTTTATACTTACCTACTCTGTGCAGTGGTATTGCACAGAGCAGCCCTGACCTCCTCTTCTGGGATCCCCCGCTGGTGCTGTCTGCTCCTCCTCTTCAGGGTCTGCCCCCATAGTAGTAAGCCACTTGCTATGGGGGCAGATGTATGGGCTCACCCCTGAGTCTGTTTATCTATAGACGCACACTGTGCAGCTCGGCCCAACTCTCCACTCCTTTTTTTTTTATCATTAAAGAATTTTAATTGAAATTTCCAAACAAATAACAGAAATATTAAAGGCAGCTGGTTATGGTATATATCAATCAGGTATAGCAGTAAAACATTTACATACAAATCTCAAAGTAATGGACAATAGTCATACAAATGATCAAATGAATCATACATAAACAGTATAGTAAAATTCCTGTTTACCCCATTGGGTTCTAGCTGTAAACAGGCTCTAGCTAATATAATGACAACATTATCATGGACAATACAAAAGTAAAAAAAAATGGGAATCCCACCTAATACCTGTGTGTAGTACTCACCCTATATTTAGAGGGGGGGGGGGGGGTAATCAATTTATGATAGACAAGGGTATAAAACAAAAAACATAGGATTCTATACACCCAATTGAGTTAACTACATAATTTATTACTTCAGAAGCTATACAAAACATTGCTAGCACAAAAAGCAGAACCCCCACATTCCCAAAAACCTCCCAAAAACATCCCCTCCCCCTAAAAAAAAATCCCCAAATACCCCACCTTGTATGGGACAGTGATGCACCACCCCTCGTGAATAAACAAGGGGTGGGGGACGCAATCCCTACAGGGAGCTGAGCCCACCCTCTCCAATACGAACACCCCCCTTAAAAATTACTCTAAGCCAACCTGTCAAGGATCCCCAGAACCCACGAAGGTGCAGTGATCCACTTTGAAAACACAAAGGGCATGTAGTACACTGCACCGTAATGGAAGGGGGATACACTGGCCAATACGTACCCACACTCTACTAAACCCACAGGGATATCTGCCCTGTCATAGGTCTGTCAGTCATGTGTGGAATGGGGGTGATTGAAGAGCGGGATAAACACTCCGATATTCAATCAATATCAGCTCACCCGATGTCCAGCTTGGTGAGCACTGGTAACACAGGTAGAGTTCAACTATGTAAATGATCAGTCCTGACTGCCGTTACCTGAAGCAGGCTATCCACATGGGAATGTCGAAGGAGATACCTGAAATGTAGAGATGAATGAAGCAAGGAATAATTGCTGTGTAAGATCAGTTATATGTGCACCGCGCTTGGGAGTTTGTTACAGTATAAAATGTGATGATGCATATCAGCACAGAAAGATTCCCACAGCATGCAGGTAGATACAATCTGTCACAAATGTAACTAAGCTCCTCATGGCTCCAATGTAATCGGTGTACTCACAGACCACCATTCACAATCTCCTGCAGGCGGATGGATGAGCAAGCCGCTCAACATACTCTAAGTACATACGGTTCTACTGCAAGTGGTCTCCTCAGTTGGAGTACTCGTGTCTGTGCTGATCAGCTGGTATACTCCAGTGTAATCAGAGGCGGCTAGTCTCTCCAATCCAAGGAGGCGGTCAGATGGAATTTCTGGCCAGTGCATCAAAAATTCGGGTTAAGGTCCCTGAAGTTCATGATGGTAAGGCCAATAAAGGGAGGTTTTTGGGAATTTGGGGATTCTGGTGTTTGTGCTAGCAATGTTTTGTATAGCTTCTGGTGCAATAAATTATGTAGTTAACTCGATTGGGTGTGCAGAGTTATCATGGACAATTCAAGAAATTAGAAAAAGAGAACTGTGAAACCGCGATGTTACTCTTGGATTAATACTGGCATATAGTTTAAGAACTGCAGCTCATGTTTTTGAGTGAAGTAGAAGCTCTAGGATGACTAGTCCATATTTGCCATAGTTTCTCAAACTTGGCCGTGTTGTCATTTTTATATGCCAACGTCAATCCATACTGAGCTTGTGTATTCAACCGTATAACAACATCAGATAAGTTTGGTGCATTTTTGGATTTCCATAGTTTTGTTATAGGTCAACCTTGCTGCTAATAATACATTTGCTACTACTGTTCTATACTCTAAAAAGTAAAGATCCAGATTTATTCCTAGAAAGGCCATTACGAGAGTAATAGGGCGTACACACGGTCGGACTTTGTTCGGACATTCCGACAACAAAATCCTAGGATTTTTTCCGACGGATGTTGGCTCAAACTTGTTTTGCCTACACACGGTCGCACAAAGTTGTCGGAATTTCCGATCGACAACCACGCGGTCACGTACACCACGTACGACGAGACTAGAAAAGGCCGGTTCAGAACCAAGCGCGGCACCCTTTGGGCTCCTTTTGCTAATCTCGTGTTAGTAAAAGTTTGGTGAGAGACGATTCGCGCTTTTTCAGACTCGTGGCTTTCGGATCGTTTTCTGCTGTTCAGTTTGTGCTTGTGGGTTTGTAGCTGCTCTTCAGTGCGTGCAGCAAGTTCCGCGTGACTTAGTCATTGTATTCTTGTTCGTTCGTTACTGGTTTTCAGGTCGCTCTTCACAGGCCTTGCTGTTCTTCAGTGCATTCTGTTACTTCGTTCTGAGCAGTCGACCGTTTTCTAGCCATGTTTCGTATGCGTACTCCTCGTAGAGTTCGTGCTGTGCGTGGGCTTGGTGTTGGGGTCCTGACCTTGACACAAGTCCAGTCCATGAACAGGGTGGGGAGGAGTTCATGGACCAAGAATTGGTTGCGTCAGCGTGACCAGTTCTGTCATATGCCTTTGCTCCGTGAGATCCGTGAGAATAATCCTGATGATTTCAGGAACTTTCTCAGGATGACGGACCCCATATTTCACCGTTTGTTGGCTTCGCTGACCCCTTATATCAGCAGGCAGGATACCTGCATGAGGCAAGCCATCACTCCGGAGCAGAGGTTGGTCGCTACCTTGCGGTATTTGGCCACAGGGAGAAGCCTGCAGGACTTGAAGTTCTCGACAGGCATCTCCCCCCAGGCTCTTCTTTGTGGACATTTACTGCTTGTGTTTGTTTTAGCTGACCCTGACAGAAATGTGTGGAGTCCAGAAAATGTCGTGATTGTGTAACCTTATACAAAGCACTGTTGGCTGTTATTTACTAAATGCAAAGACATTTTCACTACAAGTGCACTTGCAACTGCACTGAAACAGCACTTGTAGTGCAAAGAGGATTTGCCCTTAGGAAATTACCCCCATTTTCTCATAAAACAACAATTACATCACCCCAAAAGTGTTGTAGCGTTGAGACAATAATCCACACATTCTTGATGAACAATCTTTTTAATACCAGCACAATCACATGTGCATTTAACAAAGGTTTTTCTGACAAACCAACATGTTTGTTGTATAATAATTTTTGTGGTGTCATTATCCAAAATCAAAATGTCCATTTTATAGAAAACAGGCCTGTGTAAAACCCACAAGAAAAGACACAAATCTTGATCTTACAAAGTTCACATTTGGTAGAACTGGAAGGCAATATCAGACATGAGTATTTAGGAACTGTGTTTGATATTGCGTTCAGATGGGGGGAAATCACCCCAGGAAAAGCCAAATTTGGAAGATGCACACAAATTTCACAATGTCAACATGTGCTATCTGCCATCACGGGGGATCAAGGGACGTGTTTTGGGGGAGAAAGCCCTTCCTCACCGCTACTTTGTTATTGAGGAAGGGGTTGCACCCCCAAAACGCGTCCATTGATCTCCCGTGATGGCAGATAGCACATGTTGGCACACTGCGTGCATCCTCCAAATTTGGCTTTGGGAAAAATCACAAAAACATTTAGCACATTGTAGCAGACAAAAGAAGAAAGTGATTTGGAGGGGCTTTAAACTCGCCCCAAAACATCAATGATGTTTTTATATTTTGGAATAACATCATTGATGTTTTGCTTGATGTTTTCCAATTGTAAATTACACCCCATGATCTCCCCGATCAGGATCTGGGCACTTTCGGATGTGAAAGGATCTTCATCCACAACCTCACGATCACCTAAAAAGAGAAGAACCCCAAAATAAATTAGGTTTGCAAAAAAATGCCGCCATCCATCTCTTACGTGAGCCTGTGGTTGCAGACACTCACCTGTTGTGGTGACTAGTTCCACCACGTCTTCATCCTCCTGCTCATCTTGTGTTGTTGGGATTTCCCCTTCTTCCAGAGGGGGGGGGCCTCTGGTCTCCTCAGATGAGGGGTGTCCTCCAAGTCTTTTCTCCCCTATGTAAAACAAAAATGGTATAATTAGCACACAGATATTTCATGTCAGAACTATAAAGATGAAACATTGCTTGGAAGTGGGGTACAATGATCTATTTTAGCAGAGTTCCAAGATGTAGCTTTTTTAGTGTCCTTTGTCAAGCTGCAATACTTTACCTGTTTGGTACAAGCTTCACAGATGGAGACCCCCCTATAGTATACACTGGAGCACCTGTGTGTCCCCCCCTAATAAAAATGGTGTTCTTGTGTCCCACACTAGTGCTCCAGTGTCCAGATGTGAAAACAGCTGCTGAGTGTCCTCTCCTTACACACAATCTAATTTGCATTTCATTCTAGTAACAAAGTCATCTACACAACCCAATTCTTTGAAGCCAAGTATAGGGCGTCAAAATGGTGGCCAAATGCATATGGCCTAAACAATGGTATTTTATCGTCCGAAATAAAAATGTGTGATCCGAACGAATAATGTGCCCATGAACATGAAAGTTGCCATTTTAAACTGTACAACAGTTCCTAAAAGCACATGGAGCAGCACGAACGTAATAAACACAAAAAGAATAGGAACACAGCACAAATACTTACTTTTTTGCAGCACTCTCCGGATCTTTCTGTACTGCTCATGTTCTCGTAATTTCAGGTCCGACCACCGCTTCCTGAGCTGATCTTTCGATCGTCGTACCCCGAATTTCCGGTGCAGACTCCTGACCACTTTCGCCATGATCTTGGCCTTTCTGACATTGGGGTTGGGGTAAGGCCCATACTTTCCATCATAGTCGGCCTTCTTCAGGATGTCCACCATTTCCAACATCTCCCCAAAGGACATATTTGAGTCCTTTAATCTCCTTCTGGATCGGGACGTTTCAGGCTCCGGCCTTTCCTCCCCCTCCTCCTCGTTGCTACAATTAGCACGATCCTGCTGTCTATCCGCCATGTGCTCTTCCCCCACTGGGCCGAACGAAAAGGGGCGGGGAATAGACTAGAAAGAACATCAGGGGCGGGCGGAGTTATACGCATGCGCAGTGTGTATAAATCGTAACGCGCGCGTCTTACGTACGATCTGTGAGCGGAGGAAGGAGCATCGGAGACGCCGATCGTGCTAACGAAGGTAGGATCTAAACTTGGGCCTATACTGCTTCGAAATGGAAGCCTATATTGTAACAAGATTAGGGGAGTTTGGCCTGACATTAGGGTTTGTCTTGTGTTGTGTCTTGCAGAGAAAATGGATGGGTTCAACGACCACAATTTCCTGCCCCTGTTCATAGACAAGTAGAGGGAGCTGCCCTGTCTGTGGCAGGTCAGACACCCCCACTATAATCACAAACAGAAGAGGCAGGCAGCGCTGGAGAAACTGCTGGAGTTGGTGAAGCCGGTGGTCCCCACAGCAACCATCCCTTATTTAAAAGCTAAAATTAGTGGCCTGAGGAGCACGTATCTTAGGGAGCGCAAGAAGGTCACAGATTCCCAGAGGTCCGGAGCTGCAGCAGATGACGTTTATGTCCCCAGGCTGTGGTACTATGAGAGACTGCGATTTCTGTCAGACCACACTGAAGTCAGGGAATCCCTCTCTACTCTTCCTTCCACACTTCCTTCCATACCAGCTGAGGCTTCTGATGTCCAACCCAACCTGGGACTTCCAGCCAGGAAGAAGTGGAGGAGCCCAGCTTGAGCCAGGTATAGCATTCTTCTACAGATTTCTGGGCAATAAATAAATGATGTTTACTAGATGTTATTATTGATCACTAATTGCTGATTGAAAAAAGTGTTTTACATATCAATAGACAGTAGTGGGCACCCAAAATTGGGACAAGAATGCAAAATGCTGGGCTCAGAAGGATAGTCTGTTATATTTGTTAACATTAAATTTGCAGCAGTCAGGAGGTGAAAACTGTGTGTGATTGATGAAAACAATACTAAAACTATGTCCCTTTTTCATACACAGGAAGACCTCAGCCAGGAGGAGGTTGTGGAATGTGGCAGTCAGGAGGAGGCGGGGATTAGTGTCAGCCAGGAGGAGGCGGGGATTAGTGTCAGCCAGGAGGAGGCAGGGCTAAGTGTCAGCCAAGAGAAGCCTGGGACAAGTCGCAGCCTGACTGAGTCTCAGGTCCCTCCCCTCCGCCTGCCACATAAATAAGCCAGGAAGGCCACTCCCAGTCCTGTGCAGGATTCAGCATACAGGCTGATCCAGGAGGCTTCGGCGTCCCTCAGAGCCTTCCCCAGTCCTGCAGAGGCCTTTGCCTGCATGGCTGCCACCAAATTGCAGGGCATGCAGGAGGGCCAACGCAGGATCTCTGAGGACCTGATTTATAAAGTCCTACGTAAGGGGGAGAGTGGGGAACTGACACCCAAGACGGATGTCATTGAGATCGACGATCCTCCTCCTCCTCCTGCTGCCACAACTCCACCACCACAGCCACCGCGTGGAAGGAGGCGTGGAAAGAAGACCAGAGAGTGATGGCCCTGGGTTCAGTCTGGTCTGACAGAAGATGCAGTCTCTCGTATGACCACAGCTTGGGGACACAGATGTCATCTGCTGCTTTCCGGATCTCTGGGACTTCTGGACCAGACTGCCCTCCCTTAGATATGGACTCCTCAGGCCACCAATTTTGCTTTTAAATAATTGATGTCTGCCCTGGGGGTCCAAGGCTTTGCCAATTTCTGCAGTTTCTCCAGTGTTGCCTCCCTCTTTGTTTTTTTATAGTTGTGACCCCTTAATAAAATTTTTTAAGGTAAATTCTACTCTCCTGTGTGTGTGTTTTCATCCAAAAAGGACAGTTTGTTGGTGACGATTCAGGTACATTTCTAACATAAAATGTGAAATTAACAAGGGACAACAACACCAAACAATCTCCTACAGATTAAATAGAACAACATATCAATGGTGTTGTGGGAACTTGTCACAAAAAACACACAAACATTTTCGGGAGTACAAATCAAAATCACCAAAAAAAAAAAAAAAAAAAAAAAAAGAGAAACACAAAAAAAGATTCTACATTAAAGGCAAAAAAAAAGATACAAAAATATGTTGTCAGATGTGAGAAATCAAAATATATTGAGGGAATCCCGATAAATAGTAACGAAATAAGTTTGTGAGAAGTGTGTGTGAATATGAGCAGCAAAACTAAGATATTCTTGTCACATTATAAAGAAGAAGAGAGTGCGCTGTATTAAACCATTTTGAACATTGCAGCGTGACGAAAGTGCTGTATCCATTGCGAACGCTAAGTTTACCAGAACGAGCTGTCCCGTGTCGGAATTTCTTCTGAGCATGCGTGGCACTTTGTGCGTCGGAACAGGCCACACACGGTCGGAATTGACGCGATCGGATTTTGTTGTCGGAAAATTTTATCTTCTGCTGTCCAACTTTGTGTGTCGGAAAATCCGATGGAAAATGTCCGATGGCGCCCACACACGGTCGGAATTTCCGACAACACGCTCCGATCGGACATTGTCCATCGGAAAATCCGACCGTGTGTACGGGGCATAAGGGGAAGTAAATTACCAGTGAGATTAGCAATAAATGTTGAAACTGATTTCCAGAAATGACTGATTTTTTCAGCTCCATAAAATTTGGTAAAGGGAACCAGTTTGTTCATTGCGTTGCCAGCAAGTTGGGGAGAGTGGTAGATATTGGCAGGATGATGCCTTAGTACTCAGAATTATGGCCTTATCACATCATTCCCAAGAAATAGATAGGGAAAGATCCTTTGCCCATTTCAGCATATTATTGGTTTTACCAGATTTAGGGACACTGGATTTGATTTTTTAGGACTCACTCAGGAGTAAAGCACTAGCTACATGAATAAAGTAGGTATTCCCCTTTATTATAGCCTTCTAGCAGAAACAAAATGTGAATTTCCTTTTATAGCTGAGTAAAGTTCATGATTAACAGTGGACAGACTAAGTTACCCATATGCAGGGGAAAACTTTCATTTGGGTTTGAGTATCCTGTTCACTAGTGTAACTGTCAAAAAAACAAATACAACAACTATTGTTAATATGACATTTTAGGATGATTCCCCAATGTTCTGTGCTAAGAGTTCACAGATAAGGCAGTTCTGTGGTATGAAACTTACTGTATATATTATTATATAATGTATATTATTGTATGATATTTGCTTAACAGTGGATATGGTTGTCATGGTAAGAATATTTCAAAGTTGTATAGCTTGGAAACAAATGAAACAAAAATCCAAGCACAGAGCTTCATATATTTGAGGAATTAGCTCTCACACAGAAAAAAGAGCTGCATGCGATTGCCTATGATTAATGTTTTTATCCAAGTGAAAGCAAAGCCATCTTCCCCAGTTCCTTAAACCCCTGGCACCCAACCTAAGACCTGCATGCAGACCTTCTGCTAAATGATTGGATATATTTATTTCACTCTTTCCTAATTTTATTTGTGCTGTACATTATCGTATCCCTTTTTATGCTTTTTTTTCAATCTGCACTTTAATAATGAATCTTCCTGACAGGAATACCATTTGTGGTGGCAGTAACTTTAGAGAACTGTAGGGACTAATAATGTGGGAGCACTGATATGTAAAGGTACTGCAATGTGGAAACATATACCCAGTTTTTCACTGTCTCCTGCAGTAGGTCTCCTACTCATGTAGCATGCCTGATGTTTCTAACCAATTCCTGTAGCGTGTCTCTAACCAATTCCTGTAACGTGCCTAAAAACACAGACATTTTGTACGAGTAGAGACAGTTTTGAGAAACCAATCCCATATAACACAGCATCAAATAAACATCTAGATATGGTGGATGTGAGCCCTCTTATAACTACCATGTTTATTCTGTACAGGGAATAATCTGCCTTCTAGCTGTAAACAGAATACATTAAAAATGTTTCCTCCTATAAACAGAGCCTTGCATCAGAAATGTAAGTAAGCGAGGCACCTTATTAGCAGGCAGACACTAATTAGCATTCTTCTTGAAGTAGATATGAGCTGCCGCTGAAAGCTCTGTTAATGATATCACACCCATGTACAGGTCTTCTCCTGTCTGTATTGAAGACTCGCTATACTGGCACCAAGAGGGTGACATCAGCAAAATGTACACAGAGCACATGCACCCGCCAGGCAGGCACCAGACATTTGTTTTACTATTACATTTTATAAGAGTCATATGAATGGCCAGATATCAGAGCAAAATGATTTTAAGTGGATGGAATGAGCTGCGTGTGTAAAGAAACTTTCCCCACTGCATTTGCTACATTCAAACCAGCAATATTTTATTCACAAATTCAGAGTGTGAAGGGCCACTTTGTTAAAACAAATCTGTACTTTGTTGTGCAAAGTAAAAGAAACCAGTTAGCATCCACTAACTGGTTTCTTTTACTTTGTACGTGGTGATGGAGCAGTACATGAAAGGAAGTATAGGCTCCTTACTATGTCATCTGTCCAGCTAACCAGTTATTTTGCTCTGAATAGACACAGATCTGGTTTGAAATCATATAGATCTCACAGAAAACAAAACCAGGTACTGATTTGCTTATCACACATTAAATGAAATAAAGGTTTTACCATTTTTTATGAGAAGGAACACCCTATTGCTATCAGCAACATTTAATATCAAGTCAACACATGACAAGATTTCATTTAACTCATTCCATAAAAGGGATTAGGAATTGCATCATACAAACATGTAATGTGTAATGAGATACTGCAAATACTGAACTGTTCACCTTCATTTGTTAGGTTATTTTGGATTGCAATGCCCTATGGGCTACATTTGTAATTAGAGTTGCCTTGGCACTGTGTACGTTTCTCTTGATAGTACAAGTCAGGTTTTGCTGAGGTGGGCAGAATCAAAATCCCAGAACCAAAATAATGACAAATACAGTATAATGCAATAATTTCCACTACCTCATCCACTACCTCATCCGCTATACTTAAAGCCCAATTCCAGCGCCCCTCACCTCCCAGTCCATTTTCCTCTGCAACTGGAAGCCCCCGTATCTAATTTATGTTCATTTTTAGCATACTTACCCTATTTTAAAAATTTTCAGGCCAGTTATGTGATGAGTGGGACCCAAGAAGAGTTGGTAAAGTAATGTCTGTCCCGTTCCCTGCATGACTGAACTGTGAGTAAAGGGCATCAACATGATGCTCCCCCAGGGGGGTCAGATTAATGATGTCCTTCATTCACAGGAAGGGAGTTCACAGGAATCCTTCCCGCTGAGACAATGGGGTTGGGGTTGATTTATTAAGTAGGCTTTGAGGAATCCTTCCCACTGAGACAATGGGGTTGGGGTTGATTTACTAAAACTGGAGAGTGCTTCCAACTTCAGCTTGTTCAATTAAGCTGACAAAAAAAAAAGAGAAAATCTGGAAACTGATTGGTTTCTAGTCAGAGCTGCACCAGATTTGGCACTCTCCAGTTTTAGTAAACTAACCCCATTGTGTTCTGAAAGCGGGGACTTTCTGATCAAGAAAATTTTTCCAATCATTGATAGACTTTTGCCGAGCGGGAGCAGCCATGCATGGATCAAAATTCTGCTGGTCCCTACTGAGCCGGCCAAATTTTGATCCATCTATGGTAGGCTTAACCCTCAAGTATACTGATAAACATATACGTTGCAAAAAGCTGTGACTCACCTTCCTGGAGACTTTGCAACTCTAAATTGTTACTTCTGTAGAAAGTTCTGCAGCACAATGGTATTAGATGTTGTGAAGAAAGTTCTGAGAAAGCTTTCTGGAGCCGATCTTCTATAAGAGTGCTCACATGATGCCAGTCTAACACAGGTTTCTGAGGTGAAGAAGCAGAGACTGACAGAACAAGGGAAGCACATGTCTTACAGCTGGATATGGAGCCTTCAAGCATTGCATGATAGCCCGATCTCTGTATGGATGACGAGAAATGACTCTGGTCAACAGGATCACTTGAAGTAGCCAAAACGTGCCATTCTACCACAGCCCCACGTGGAAGCCTCGGAACTACAACCACGGTGAGCATAGGAGTAACATCCTGTAAGCAAAACACAAAAACCTTTATTTGCAACTGTAAACACCCAAACAAATTTACTGCTAGATTATAAAAACATTATCAACTATATAAATGTCAGCAACATGTTTATGAAGCCACCATGCTTCATTAGTGTTCTTTACTTTGTTGCTCTAGACCCCAGGCCAAAACACTGTCACATGGATGGGCAGTGTGATGTCATCCACTCAGGTAAGTTCAGGAGCTTACTAAGAGTGGACCCCTGTAAAGTGGAGGTGCCCAGGTAAGGTATATTGGTGAGTATACCCAGTTTTGGGGGAGAGTGCTAAGCTGCATAGGCAGGTTTTGGTGTACTTTGTTTAAAATTTAGGGTAATGTGAGAAACTTTGTTGCTGAAAAAATGAAAATATGGGTTTCCTGGCATCTATGTTGACCCTTTAGCATCAATATTTTTGGGTCCTGGAGCTGGAAGAAGACAGATCAGGAAGTCAGAGAAGAGAAAGCCTGCTCTTTGCACTTGTGAATGTACAGTGGATCAGCATAACAACCAGGCAGTCAGCATTTGCAGAATGAGGTCACCAATCAGTCTATGTGTTCTTCTCAGAAAATGTTTCCTTTGGCTTGTTGAGGATACTGGATGTGCTAGACACACCCGAAAAAAACGTCATTAAAGTGTCATTAAACCCAAACTATGAAATAATCTCATTACATGCTATATAACAAAGTGTGCATACTCTCAAAGCTACTCAAGCATTAATTTTGTCTAAAGTGAAATATACCTGGCTGATCCTGCCTTCAGCTGTCCCTCCCATCTTCTCTGTGTCCCCACTGTAGTCTGAGACCATGCACACCAGCTATAGTCATCAACTGAGCAGGCTCCAGTTTCAGTTCCCTTGTAAGTCGCTGATTTCCTCCTTTTTATTATATGTGCAGCCCATGTGACTATAGAGTCACACATATGGCCATATACAAAGTGGTAAATTACATTCACCTCCTTTCTCCTCCATGTCCTCCTATTGCAAAACACTATGAGGGTGGCACATAGTATGCTGATTGATTATATTCAGTAAGAAACTCACAAAAAGCTTAGTTTTAATATAAATATATCAAACGTATTTGCTAAAACCTGTAAAGTTAAAAAATAACCATCTTTGACTAAGCCTATACTATATTAATGCATAAAAGTACACATTTGATGTTCAATAAAATTTATTGAGAGCTGTAAAAGAGTTTTCGATACTCATATATTAATTTGAATTGCTCTGTTGAAACTTTTTTTTTTATAATGTGACTGGTACAGCACCATTCAGGGCTGTGCAGACACAAACGCAAACTCATACTACAGAGGTGCTCTGCTGATGTAGAGAGCATACATCAGCACAGTAATAGAAGTCCTCCCAAGGATCTGGATGCCAAACAAAGAAAGATCATATGACCACACAACAGCACTGCAGGAATAAGGTACCTAGAGGATTTAAAAAAAATACAGTGGCATTGAAGTGAATTATGCCAATTAAAAAAGTTGTAAAGGTTTTTTTTTTTTTTTTTTTTAAATAACAAATATGTTGGCCCCTGATACTCCTCTTCTGGGGTCCCCCACCGGCTTTCCTGGCTCTTCCTCTTCCAGAGTGCCCCATCGGAGAGCCACTTTCCAAGGGAGCACTCGTGCTCCCGAGTCCTGCTGCTGCCTCCATCGACACAGACAGCAGGACTCGGCCCCTCCCCCGGCTCCCGTGTCACTGGATTTTTTTATCCAATGAGGACCAGAAACATAGGCTGAAGCTGCTGTGCTCATCCCTATCACTGAAACGATCATGTTCAGGTGAGTAAAAGGGGGGCTCTGGAGGGCAGCTGCACTACAGTAGGTTTTTCACCTTAATGCATAGAATGCATTAAGGTGAAAAACCTCAAGGGTTTACAACCCCTTTAAGGCCCCTTTCACACAACAAGCCCGCTCGGATCCAACTGTCTGTTTTTCAGATGGATCAGAGCAGGCCACCCATTGACTCCTATGGGCAGGCGGGTGTCAGCAGAGATGTGTCCGCTGACACCTGCCTGCCTTCCGAGCAAGACATACGTATGGCGATAGGTTCAGCTATCTGTCTGGTGGATCGGATTGGATCTGATGAAAACAGACAGCCCATAGGAATCAGCGGGGCTCTGACAGGTCCCTCCCCGCTCAATGAGCAGAGACGGACCTGTCATGCGCCGGCTCAGCAGAGATCAACGGAGCGATCTCCCGCTGAGCTGGCAGACTCCACTGAGCGGATCCGTCCCCATGTGAAAGGGGTCTAACACTTCTCTTACAGTTTACAGAATGGTGAAAACATCCAGTCTTTCTGACCTGCTGCAGTACACCTCTCTCCCATACGTTGGTAAATTCTGCTACTTAAAATGAAAGGCAGGAGTTGGTTTGTAAAATCTCCAGCTGCTGCTGCTGTAAAAAAAAAAGGGGTGTCTAATAAAGTGTTTGTATCTACTCCATTTCATTATATGTAAAAAAAAGTTCAGCGCTGAATGGTTATATGTGTGTGTGTGTGTGTGTGTGAACCAATGTAAACACACTATATTGTATAACAACAATGGGTGAGTAAACACTAGTAAATAGTAAAGGATTTACCCAATATGAACACAATGTGATGTGTATCAATAATAGTGAATAAACGCTGGTAAATAAATATACAAATAAATAACATAAATTAATGTGCCCAATACAGATACATGTGAGTTAGACGTCAACACAATAAATGCATATAAGAATAATAAAGTGCATAAGTGCCTAAACAAATGCTGTTGGCCACAAGGAACTGGGCAACAAAAACAGAGTGCAATCATAAACACAAGTCCACCAACGTCCGTGTTGGATTGAACTCACAACACACTATGCAAATGTGACGGAATAAGAAAAAACAGTCTGTGTATTGGAAACGATAATAGATAACCGTCTGGAGAAGAAACACCCGAGGCTGTGCATCCGTCACTCAAGGGAAGGGTAGGTACTCTTACCAGAAGATGTGGACCCACTCGCCAGCGGCAGTAAGTCAATAAGGCATGGAATGGGAACTGGATCTCAAATGACGGTCTCCAGAAGTCCCACTTGCACCTACAGATCTCTCATCCGTCAGATGGTTGGAAGTAGAATCATATAAAAGAAAAAAGCTTCCACATGGTGTAGGTCAAAAATGTATGGGTTTATTTAAAAAATAGTACTGACATCATGATGATGTGTACAAATCAAATCAATGTGATCAAAAGGAAAATCCAGGCGCAATGTGCAGAGCTGGCTAGCATAGTGTGTTGTGAATTCAATCCAACACGGACGTTGGTGTTCTTGTGTTTATAATTGTACTATGTTTTTGTTTCCCAGTTCCTTGTGGCCAACAGCATTTGTTTAGCACTTATGCACTTTATTATTCTTATATGCATTTATTGTGTTGATGTCTAACTCACATGTATCTATATTGGGCACATTAATTTGTTATTTATTTGTATATTTATTTACTAGCGTTTATTCACTATTATTAATACACATCACATTGTGTTCATATTGGATATATCCTTTACTATTTACTAGTGTTTACTAACCCATTGTTGATACACACATATACCCATTCAGCGCTGCACTTTTTTACATATAACCTTACACAATTTGTCACATTGTAGTGTAAGCAGCTATTCTCTCTCTTAGTAGCGCAGCAATTTTTACACACCATCGTTCACTCTGTTTCATTCACCTGCAGATCAAAAGGGATGAGCTCTGATCAGCGGATAATGTTTAAAAGCCTAACTTTAGACAAAAAATAAACAATCAGCAAAAGTGACATGACTTATTAATACGATGTCTCCTGTGCTGATAGTTCCTTGCAATCTTCAGTTGGAAGTGTGTGTAAAATTCAACGCTGCCACCGATGTAAGCCTTGCGCCGGTGGCAGGGAAAGGGTTAAAGCACAACGACAGGTAAAAGTTTCTTTTTTTGTTTTTTTTGTTTTTTAATTTAAAGAGTCAGTTCACCTTTTGGGACATGTTATACCCTTATTCAGGATGTAACATGTTACTGTGGCAGCAGCCCCCGCACCCTTGTTGTGACAGTGGGCTGGGGATCATCACCTGCTGCCACAATCTGAAAAAAAAAAAAAAACACAGCTGTGCGAGACTCCGCCCGCCCGGCTACGTCATCCAATTGTAGTCCTGTATAATAATAATAATAATAATAATAATAATAGTGAATGACAGAACTACAAGTACCGGCAGTCTTTGCGGCTGACGGCTTGTAGTTCTCAAAGAACTACTAGGGTGCTGTCTAGGTAGTTCATTGATGCTTCCTGTCATTGTTTAACAGCCTACCCGTACAAGGTACTAGATACACAGACAGTCCGAAGGAGCCTCAGACTGCACCCTTGATCTACTGATCGAGGGTGCAATGCTTTGCAGGCCCCTAGTAAAAAAAAAAAATAATACATGCACATTTTTTTACCCTGCAAAAAGATGTGCATTTATTTTTTTTATTTTTTGTACAAAGGTGAACTTATTCTTTAAAATGTGTTTGTATTTAACCCCTTATTACCTTTTGGTTAATCCTAATCAGCCCTAATTACCTCTTTCCCCTTCACCCTTTAACTATTATTTTCCTGGTGTTTTTTTTAATTCTATTTCATTAACCATCAATATGTAAAACATTTTTTATGGTTTGTTTTTCTTTTGGTGTCACATTAAAGAGGTTGTAACCCCCCCCCCCCCAAAAAAAAACAAACAAACAAAAAAAAACAACCTGTAAGACAAAGGCATAACGAGCTAGTAAGAATCGCACACTAGCTCATTATGAAATACTCACTTTAGAACGAAGCCCTCTCAGCGGTGCCCGCACCCTTCTGAGACGGCTGACGTCTTCCCTGGTGTTTTTTTTGGGTTTGCGGCGCTGTCGCTGTGATTGGCGGGAGCAGCCAGTCACGGCACAGGGCCCTGAAGAAACAGCATGGGCAGCCGGTTCTTCAGAGCGCATGCGCCGATAACGTAATCGGCACAGTATATAGTAAATATCTCCTAAACAGTGCAAGTTTAGAAGATATTTACAGCACCTATAGGTAAGCCTTATAATAGGCTTACCTATTGGTACAAACAAGGGCAGTTTACATCCTCTTTAAGAAAAAAAAAGTGCTAAATTGAAAAAAAAAACCTTTATTTAATATTTGTAAATAACTTTGCAATGCTTTGTACCAAAATCATAATTTGAGTGACACTCTAAACAAGACAAATTATGAAAATACATGTATACTTTTTATCCGCAGTAACACTAGGGTTTTTTTTATGTATATAAACAAAAAAGTCAGTGCTACTACCCATACATCACATAGAAAGCAGAGATCCCGGGTGCTCGATCCACAGTCGCTGGCTGAGTAGGGAAATAAGGAAAAGATGATCTGCACTCCGGTGATTGCTCTTAAAAAGTGTAATATTTATTGGCAAGCCACAGTGACCAAACGCAAATGAGAACAGTTGATGCGTTTCAGCCTATAAGGCCTTAGTCATGTGCTTTTTTCATTTTTTAGAGGACTGCAACAGAGCATCCCAAGTAAAAGAAGCTCTCAGTTGCTCCATGTAATTACTGCATCTCTCTTAACTATTGATATATTTATCAGCCACACACAGACTGCATTTTTTTTAAGGAGTCAACCAGATCAAGGGCTTGCATTGTGAGAAGGAGCTGTATAGCAGAACCACTGCCTAGTACTGAAAAGCAGAAAACATAACTTGTGTCCCTAACAAGTAAACATGGTTGCTTCCATGTACATATATCATTACAAATTAAAACACTAAACATTAACACACATTTGAAAAGCAAGTTTTTTTTTTTATATGGTCCGTTACATAACTATGGGTAATCCTATACTATTTACTAAGCCAGCTAGCACTCTTAAGTGATTCACACAGTCACCAAAAGAAAAGTAATCCTCTGTTCAGTGCCGCTCTAAAAATCCAAAAGCCTACCTTTCTCAAACAAATATCATCCCTGGAGACAAAATGAAAATAATGCATAAATTAAATCAGGGTGGATTTGATTTAAATCACTAGTAGAAAGACTTGATTTAAAGGGGTTGTAAAGGTAAAAGTTTTTTCACCTTAATGCATTAAGGTGAAAAAACATCTGACAATACCCGCCCCCCAGCCCCCCCATTTTACTTACCTGACCCCTCGAAAATCCCGCATTCGCCCCCGACATCCTCTTCGACGCTCAGTCTGGCCGTTGATTGGTTACAGTGGATGGATTGAAAGCAGCGCAGCCATTGGCTTGCGCTGCTGTCAATCACATCCAATGACGCAGCGCGCCAGGCGGTGGGGCCGAATGATACAGTGAGCGGCTATGGCCGCTGGCTGTATCGGGGGAGCGCGCGCGCCTGCAAGCACTCAACACCATGCGAGGGAGCTCGCATGAAAGTGTTGATTCCTTGCGGGGGGAGCCGAGACAGCCGCTGAGGGACCCCAGAAGACCAGGTTCGGGGCCACTCTGTGCAAAACGAGCTGCACAGTGGAGGTAAGTATAACATGTTTGTTATATTAAAAAAAAAAAAAAATTATCTTAAGGGCCCTTTCACACTGGGATGGTTTGCAGGCGCTATTGCGCTAATAATAGCGCCTGCAAACTGACAAACTGACCAGAAACAGCTGCTGCTGAGCGGTGCGCTGGCAGGACGGGAAAAAAAGTCCTCCTAGCCTCATCTTCAGGGCGGTGAAGGAGCGGAGTATACACCGCTCCTGCCCATTGAAATCAATGGGACAGCGCGGCTATACCGCCGGCAAAGCGCCTCTGCAGAGGCGCTTTGTGGTGGTTTTTAACCCTTTCTCAGCCACTTGCGGGGGGTAAAACTGCCCCGCTATCGGCCGAATACCAACAGTAAAGCACCGCTTACAATAGCGGCGCTTTGCCGCCAACACCGCCCCCGCCCCAGTGTGAAAGGGGCCTTAGTGATCCTTTAAATCATAACTTTTAACGAGCAACTGTCATCTCTGTCCCGCAGCGGCTCCTCCTCTGACCCACTGTTGACTCACCAACAGTTCCATTCACTTTAATGGGATGGCTGGTGATGCGGCAGTGACACAACAAGGTGAGGGACGTGGTGGCAGCAGGTGAGTGGATGCCCACTAACAGGCACTGTCATGATGGATCTGAAATGACAGGTGCTCTTTAAATGCAAGGACTTATTCTTGCTGGTAGTTGGAATCTCTAATATTTGGAAACAAAATGAAGGTTTCCTATTTAGAAACTGTCATAAAAAATAAAAATAAACTGTCAGGTTAGTAAATATTCCCAAACTGGGACTCTTTTACGGCCTGCTGCCATTTTGCTTCTCAAAGGAGGAATAAAGCACTTCAAGCTATATGCAGAAAGAGCACAACGTTTATAAGCCACTTAGGTTTCACTTTCATTTTTACTGCTTACTGTTCCTCCTCACACCTAAGCCTCGTACACACGATCCGATTGTTGGCAGGGGATTGTGTGATGACAGACTGCCTAAAATCCGACCGTTCGTACGCTCCTTCAGACAATTGTTGTCCAACTTTCGTCCAACAAATTTTGGATGGAAGGCTAGTAAATTTTCGGCGGACAATGGTCTGTTGTCAGATTTTGGTATCGCCTGTACACAAGTCCATCACACAAAAGTCCAAAGTACAAACACACATGCTCGGAAGGAAGGGCGATTCGGAAAGCGGTCGGTCTTGTAAACTAGCGTTCGTAATGGAGAAATAACATTTGTGACGTGGCAAATTATGAAATGTTGAAATGCAGCACACATTCTCTTCTTCTTTAATGGGATAATAATGAAGCTGCTTTACTGGTGATACTGATGGAGTTATGGCAAACGTATTTGAAAAGGCATTTTTTTTTCTAGTGATATCAAGAATAATATTATGATGCTTGTTGTTTTATTTTGTTTTTTTTTTTATCCCTTAGTTTTTAAGATCAAAGATAACAACTATGTTGGTGTCCCTTGTTAATTTTACATTGTATTTTTGAAAATGTAACTGCCTACTCTCAAACTGTCATTTGAAGTAAAACACATAGCCAAGTATTATTTTTACACATTTTTTTTATTGTGCATTAAAAAAAAAAGAAAAATTAAATTAAAGTGTAATTTAGCTAGCTGTCATCCAAATATAAAGAACTTAACCAAAAAGTGCATTCTATGCATACAAAATTATAGAATATATAACAAATAAAATTATTAAAAAAAAAAAAAATTAGTAAAGGGGGTAAGGGTGCAAATCCTCAGAGCAGAGGCCTTGTTGGGGGTCTTGTGGCTGTTATTGCCACTGACCGCCATGTGGCTGTGGTGGGTGGGATGGCTGTGGTGGGTGGGTTGCCTGTGGGGGTGGTGGATGTGGGGCAACAAAAACAAACACACAGGTGTGTTTTTGGCAATCTGGCCCCTCACCCCCTTGTTGAGGAGCTACATGAGTTCCTCGCGCCTGCTCTTTTGCTCACTGTCCATCTGCCTTAATTTATTGGCAGTCAGCACGGCAAATCCCTCAGCCTCATCTGGGTCTATCCGGATGGCAGTAGTGGCCTGGCTGAGGAAGGCAGATGGCCAGATTCCTGCTCTTCCTGGCCCTTTTAGCAAGAGGGCATAGGGGAGGGGGATCTGTGACTCTGTCTGGCTGCTGGCTCCTCCAGAATGACACTTTCCTGTGTATGAAAATGGGACATAATTAGAATCTTTTATTAGGGTCTGGTCATCAATCACACACAATTTTGATCTCCTCACTGTTGCAAATTGAATGTGGAGAAACAGAAAAAACTATTATTCTGACCCCATCATTTTTCATTCTTATTCATTTCTTGTTCAAATCATTTTTGGTCACTACTGTCTATTGATATGGAAACCACTTTGTTAAGGCAAAAATATTTGAATAATAACGTCTAGTTATCGTCATTGTATATTTGGATACAAATATGTTTAACAATGCTATACCTGGGTCAAGCTGGGCTCCTCCACATCTTCATCCTGTGCAGCAGGACCTGTGTGGACCCCAGGAGCTGTGAACTCAGCAGATGTCGAAGGGAGCATAGACAGCGATGGCCTGGGTTCTGTCTGGTCAGTCAAAAACCACAGGCTGTTGTAGTACAACAGCCTGAGGACATATAGGTCATCTGCTGCTGCTCCAGATCTCTCTGAGTCAAGCACCTTGTAAAAGTACTCCTCAGGTTGGAAATTTTGTTCTTGACAGTTGATGTCCGCCCTGGGGTACAAAGGCTTCACCAACTCGAGCAGTTTCTCCAACGCTGCCTTCCTGAATATTTTATTGGAGTAATCTCGACTCTTGACCTTCCAGAGACAGGGCAGCTCCCGGTACAGGTCAATGAATTGTGGTAAAAAATCAGGCGCTGTAAATGTATCCGTCATGATAAATGATATGCTGCCTGCAAGACAGAATACAAAACAAACCATAATCTCTGGCTTAACTCATAAGCTGGTCCCAATATAGGCCTCAATCTAAGCAGTATAGGCCACTACCTGTTTTTGGACATTTCTTTATTTTTGGATCAAATGTATTTCTCTTCTTTCTACAGGGAGGCACCAAAAAAGGAGGCTACAACCAAGCCACCACAAAGGACGAAGGGAGGCTACCCCCGCTCGGACCCCAACAGGGGAGGCAACAAGGCCATCTTCCCTACAAAAACATAAGTGCCAACATCAAACACACTCATTTAGCTAACGACAGGGGTGTTTCTAGGTGGGCCAAAGGCCATGGGCTTAGGGCAGAACTTAAGGGGTCAAAAACACTTTCTGGTTGCTGCCTGGCTCATCAGTGCCCATTAATGCAACCTTGCCAGTGTAGACATGGTATAGAGGAGAGACCCCGGGGATCACAGTCATGCCTGCTAGGATGATCATATATCCCCTACCCAATAGGAGACAAGAGGGGTGGAGGGCAACTGCTGTACTTTTTCAATGTTGGCACTTGTCCAGTGTTTGCCCTCGGTAAAATGACATCACCTTCCCTTTTCTATGCATTTTTCACAGAAAAACAACCAGAGTGCAGCATGGTGGAGTCCACTAGCCAGGAGCAAACACTGACATCAGACCAAGTGCAAGTTGGTCAACTAATGTAGCAAAATGGATGCTAGAAACAGATGGGACTTGGGGTGGCTTAATGAATGCTGTATTGGTTCTTTTTAGAGGAAAGTGAGTGTGGTGAATTCACCCAGGATGTTTGTTTGGAGCCATGGGATCTGACTCCTGGACCCAGCAAAGACCTTGCCATTGTGGACGTCAAATCCCCTGACACGAGTCACACTGAGGGCCAAAGTGACCCAGAAGAGGAAGAATGTATTCGGGAGCCTCTTGTTTGCGCAAGTATTCTTGGAATCTGCCTTCAAATGTGTATACATGTTAAGTGTTTAGATGTCCAAACAAAACACCCACTCCACGCATTAGCAAAGTATGTAGTGCCTTAACATTAGCATGGAGAAGGAAGAGGTGGAAGGAGCTGGCAGTGCTGCTAGGTCCCCAGGCTTTGGAGAACCGGGCACCAGGGCCAAGATTACAAAGTAGTTGCAATGTGCACATTCCTAGTAGTGTAGGTGTCTGAAGGGCATGCAGGTTGCAAGCAACAATAGACTGGGTAGGTAAGTATTTATGGAATTTGACTAGTAACTTGACCATAAACTCACTATATAGGGCCTCAGTCACGTGACCATCATTCCCGTAATACTTTTTACTCTTCTTATTAGGTCATGATCTTCCACGATGCACTATTGGCAAACTGAGTGCAGATATGTTGCATTGCTTGAAGGATCTGGAGCAAATCAAGGAGGCTGCCACTACTTTACAGCGAAGAATCCGAGATTTTGTGGACACGCTTGCCAATTTTTAATTTCCTCTTGCCTGGTCTAAAGTTTCTTGTTCCACTTGTTGGCTCCTGTTTGCCCTTTAAATATTTACCATGTTTTTATGACTTTGAAATGTCAAAGTCATAGGTGCACCACCAGGTCCTGTTTTCTGAATTTTCCTCAGTGTAAAAACGACAGTGTGTGAATTACTAACAGTGAAAATGACAACATCACTTGTGCCAAATTCAACAAATATAGAAAACATGACCTGGGTTTGCATCTTGAAAAGCAGAGTTGTGAAACACTGCCATAACTAATGTGAATTGGAATGTTTCTGTGTTTTGAAGAATAGCAAAGCCCAAATTTGAAGATGCCCACAAATTGTGCCTTAACATTCTTATTTCCCTCATGATCCCATGCCTAAAATGTGTGTCATAACCTAAAAATAGGGATACATACTGTCCGAATTGCAGCACATTTGGACATTCAGAAATACACTATCAATATAATAATAGCAGACAAAAGCTTTCTACATTACAATTTGAAGGTAATCAGGCAGGCCCCTCCACCACATGGTTTGGTGCATTAAGCCAGAAATATGAACACAAAAGAAGGATAGTGTGTATGGGTTTTGCAAAGTCAGCAGATAGAGTAGTTGTATCTGTTGACTTTTTTTGGGGGGGGAGGGAGGGTACAAAATTAGTGACACAAAAAATGGCCTCTTGCACTCTGCCTGAATTTGAGGACAACAAGAACATTTGGACACATTTTAGGGGTTGTTTAGGGTAAGCCCAAAAATGTAGCTGACAAAAAACATTCTTAAATTACTAGGCTAGGTGTGTATGGGCCCAGGATAGCATGCTGGGGAGGTTAGTGAAGGAAAATATGCATGTAGACCAAAAAAGGAGCAGGAAAAGCTTACAGCATGCATGAGGACATTCATAGCATATTCCAATATTGATAATTATGGAATCAACAAATTAACAGAAAACATTAGCAAATAATGAGTCCCAGAGCCTGGGAGGAGATCCCAGTTGTAAACTTCAGGTCCCGGAGACTTCTCCCCGTCGCCAAGTACCACAAGGTGGCTATGAACCTTTGCTGGGAGTAATGGCAAGCCTAATGCACGTGTCATGCTTCTTAACCGCTTCAGCCCTGGAAGATTTTACCCCCTTCCTGACCAGTGCATTTTTTGTGATACGGCACTGCGTCGCTTTAACTGACAATTGCGCGGTCATGAGACGTTGCACCCAAACAAAACTGACGTCCTTTTTTTCCCCACAAATAGAGCTTTCTTTTGGTGGCATTTGATCGCCTCTGCGGTTTTTTACATCTCCCCATTCTGCCGCTCTGTGACACGATCGCGGGACACCGGCGGACATCAAGTGCGCGGGCACAGTCACTGGGCGCGAGCCCACAATGCCGCTTCTTAAAGGGGACGTACCTGTACACCCATTTGTGCAGCCGTGCCATTGTGCTGACGTATATCGTCGTGCACTGCTCTTTCTAGTTGAAGTGATTGCCACAAGAAAAGCTACAATGGTCCTTGTAGCACTGACAGTACTAGATTTATATTTATACCCCACAGATGGAGTGGGGGTGGAGTAGGGGAGCAACGAGTGCAACCCCTTAAATGAATGTACAAATTAGTGAATTATGTACAACAGGATGTAGAAAAACATGGAGCCGACACCTGACCTTTGAAGGTGCTATGGGCTAATCGCTGTTCTACAGAACTGTATACACAGTAGAACTGTCAGAAGAGGGCTATAGGAGACAAAGATATCTTATACTGGGAGGTCACCAACCCAAAAGGAAGGAAAGAGAATGCAAAAGGCGTTAAAGGGTGGCCTGCTGGTATTTGCATATAATCAAAAAGGTACACCAAGTATCATATAAAACATATTATAAGCTTTATTATACAACGTTAAAGTGAGATTAAAAACATGTGCAACTCTTGGTACATCAATAAACCCATCTCATTTGGGAAATTACTGTCAACTGTTTTGATTCAATAATGCGTTGCGTGGCTCAACACCGCTTCTTTATCATGTTCACATATGACAGTTATCCAATAAAAAATCTTTTAATTAAAAACAGATGAATTGTAAATTGTAAAGTTCTGGAGTGGAATAATTCAAAAACTGCAAATTATTTCAAAGTTAGATACTATTAGTGCCAGCACTTGCATGCAGCTTCATAAAGGAAGACCAACACAATTGAACCTGCAGAACCTGATTCTGCAGTTTCGTCTTCTCCTGATGTAGGAAGACTGGTTTTAAAAGGGATGCAGAAGAAGGTCCAAGTACTCTAAGTGATGTGACGGAATGAAAGATGATGGCTTAAAGCTCAATACCCATTCAAAGTCTTATAAGATTTGCATTGTTATTGACAGACTGGAGTCCAGAGCCAGAGAGGACAGTCCAGACTGGAATACCTCTGAGATTAAGACAACTCAGAACCAACGCAAGAACCCTTGTGAGCACGCTTTGCGGTCACCCATTGGGGCCAAGGCTAGGCTTAATAAGAGGGCTGTAAACTGATAGTAGTTGTCCCCCGCAAAGCAAAGAAATTGGTGAAGTGGAAAGATGAAAATGTGTAAATATTATACATATCCGTTATGTTAATTAATGCTAAAAAACCTTCAAGATAAAAGGGAAGTGATGACTGAATAGATTCCATCAGAAACTTTTGATAGTTAACAAAGGTATAAAGAGCCTTTAATTAAGTTTAAGTATTACTAAACCCACAACAGTAAAATTAGTCTGTATATGCAGTAAAGCATGCTTGTGCATACTCACTGTGGAACCTAAGGGATTAATCCTCTGCATTGTGTAAAAAGGCTGTTTGACATTGTATGCACAGATCCTCCTCCTTCCACCGATTTCAAAACAGGTCTGGATAAGACAGTTACTGGAGTCAGGCTGCACATGCTCTGTTTGGTGTGTATTGCTAGAGAGTTTTTTTTTCTTGGGAGGGTGCATGTGATCAGCACTGGGCCAATCAGCACTGTCCAGACAGAGGATCAGGAGTCCTGCATCCTGATAGGACAGCTCAGTGTAGTATGAAAACTCCTGGGTTTAGTAACACTTTGAGGTGAAGGCCTCCTTTGGGTATTGGGACTGTAGGTTTAAAAAAAAAAAAAAAGTAAAATCTTTTGGTTGGAGGGATGGGATCAATAATTACCTGGTTCAACAATCCCTGAATGTTTGAAAGACTGTTCATCATGTGTTGCCGAGACACCAAAAGATGTGAAATGAAAAATCAAGGTGGGAGACTGCGGCAAAACTCAACCTGTGGACAAAACATCCTGTATCCAGGCATTGGTTATGCAAGCTTCCCAAATATTCACAAAATTATCAGATATCCCCACACTTCTGAAGAAACTGGTGGGGTAAACCTTCATGCAGTAGTAGATTTTAATTTGTTGGTGTAGATTCCTTGAATTGCCAAGGACTTTAAAAACTCCTTGAGCACACGGGGATGGAAGAAAACCTGTAGGTCCAGGAACTTAAGAATTGTTTTTAAGCAATAAAGAAAAGCGTTAACCTGTGGTGTTGATCATTAGCTTTATGTAGCTTGAATAAGTGAGTGCTCTTATTCCCCACTGTCCAGTAAAAAGCTGAAAAGACGGTCTACTGTGAAGAGTAAGAACAAGGCCTTTCTACACTGTTGCTTGGCCAACCAGCATGAAAGCTAGAGTTCCATGCAGATCTGAACAGAAGGAAGAGTCATCTTATGCCGTGTATACACGACCGGACTTTCCGGCAGAAAAGTTCCGACGGAACAAATCCGTTGAACATTCGTGTGTGGGCTTTGTGACGAAAATGTAAGCGTAGGATAGTTTTGCCTTAACAAGATGTGGTGTGATCTGTAGAAGTAATGTAATTGTAGATGTAATTTAATTCTGGGTTATTAAAAATATAGTATTCTATGTCAGTCATGCACATATGTTCTTTCATTAGCATTTGAAAAGGACAGAGCCAGCTTTTTAGGATCGAAGTGACACCTAGATGCCAATAAAAGTTCGCATTAAAGTAAACATAGATTGCCACCTTCCTTAGGCTCAAAGAAAACTGCTAGTCATCTTGGCTACACGGATCTGCAGGGGGCATTCATAAGGCCCCAGCCAGTCTGCAAGCTTTGATTAATATCAAGAGATCTAAGGAACCTATTTTATCTCTCATAAAAGCTAAAATATTAATAGCAGAGAGATGAAAATAATTCCTTTTGATCGTACACGTGATGGGTTACGTGTACATGTAACTCTGTATGTTTAGCAGGTGTGGAATCCTAGAGAACCACACAAAACCGTTATATGGCGCCTGATTACAGCAGGCAGGCAGTGATTGGTACTGTTGCGATTGGACTGATGCGCTGGTATTGGAAATCCTATCCATGACCCAGCAATCAGCGCCTTTCTGGGCCAATTTGACTCTGGTCATTTCAGAACACAAACATTCTGTGGGCTGAGACAGGAACACCCCCCAGGGTTGATTGGCCAAGGGCTAGTATCCAGCCCACATCCATATTTCAATAAATTGGGTAGCCTGAGATATGGACATTGTTCTTCCACAAAGCCAGTTCGAAACTGGGGAGTTCCCACATGTTCCAGTATGCTTCTACAAGATAGACTTTGGTAAAGTTTATTTCTGTTTTTATCCCTTTTTATTTTCATAGCAAATTGCCAAATTTTTGTGTCTTTCTGCATTTCTTGTATCTTTTTTGGTAAATCCTTTTTCTTTGTATATCTTATATGCACTGCCCACGTTCGGGATATTAAATGATAAAATTAATAAGTGACTTCTGTGTACTAAGCTAGGACTCATATCTCTGGAGAGGTTGTTGTATTTTAGTGCCTAAGTACTCGGTCTAAGTTACGTGCCAATCGGTATGCAACTGCTCTGTGTGTTGGCAGATTGCATGCAGATTGTAAGCTAACAGATCTGCCAGACGGAGATCTGTGTGGTGGCTCAGCAGACCAGTCTGCGGACAAACTGTTGGGTGGTGGCAGGCTATCGTTTATTGTGTGTTTGGGGTGTGGGGACAGTGGGAAGAGTGATTAACACCTGGGTTCAAGCTTGCAGGATAGCTGGAGGAACCCTAGAAGTGTATAGTAATTGCTAGACTGCTCCCCAACCCTTAGAGTGCACCAGATTGTATGTAAGATTTGTATCTGCCTGTGTGTGGTCAGCTAGCTGGATTGGAGTGGAGTCTCCCTCTAGTGGTGGCCAAAGGTAGAGTAGGCTGTGAAAGTACCACAGCCAGTCATACATGCTCAGTTTAAGTTCCCCCTTATTTCCTCATATCCCCCGGTCACGGAACGCATGTCGCAGTTAGCTAGTCGCTGTGGGCGTGTGGAATTCGTGACAGGCTTCATCGGACCTTTTCTGTCGAAAAATCTGACGGATCTTACAAATAGAACATGTTTCAAATCTTTCCGATGGACTCGATTCCTATTGAAAAAAAACGTTCATCTGTATGCTAGTCCGACAGACCGAAAACGACGCAAGGGCAGCTATTGGCTGTTGAACTTCCTTTTCTAGTCCGGTCGTATGTCATCACGTTCAAAACTATTGGACTTTGGTGGGATTGTGTGTAGGCAAGTCTGTTTCGTCGAAACTCCATCAGAACTCTGTTGAAAAGTCCTTCGGAGTTCAGTCTGACGAGAAGTCAACTTGTGTGTACGCGGCATTAGACATAACTCAAGTAGTGACTTGCAGAAAAGTTGACGTGATATTGGTCTGGAAAAAAACAACTATAAGTTGAGTGTTTACACCAATAGCCCCTAGATCCCTACATAGGGATTTTCACCAATCAGACAAAGTTGGTGATAATATGCCTAAAAACATTTATTATGGCAAACCTATAGAAGTGTTTCTCAACCGGGTTTCCGCAGCGATCCGTCACTCAGGCATCTGACAGGAGGATCACACAGATGCAGGCAGAGATAGGCAGGGAAGCGGCTGGCATCCTATTGGCTGTAGCACGCTTTTCCCCGCCGACCCCTCCTCCCCTCCTGTCCTTCCCGAGAGGTTGTATGTGACATCATCTGGACAGGACAATAGGAGGAGGAGGGGTCGGCGGGGAACAGCGCACCACTGGAGGTGTTATGAAATCTGAAGGAGTTCTGAAGCCAGAAGAAGAAAGCCGGTACTGAAGTGTGCCCAGCTGTGTCCCCCCCACAATGTGCCCAACAGTCTGTCCCATGTAATGTGCTCTGCCCCATGTAATGTCCCCTGTTCCATGTAATGTGCCCTGTCCCATGTAATGTCCCCTGTCATGTGCCCTGTCCTATGTAATGCCCCCTGTCATGTGCCCTGTCCCATGTAATGTGCTCTGCCCCATGTAATTTCCCATGTAATGTGCCCTGTCATGTCCCCTGTCCCATGTAATGTCCCCTGCCCCATGTAATGTCCCTTGTCATGTCCCATGTAATGTGCCTTGTCGTGTCCCCTGTTTCATGTAATGTGCCCTGTCATTTCCCCTGTTTCATGTAATGTGCTCTGCCCTATGTAATGTCCCCTGTCATGTCCCATGTAATGTGCCCTGTTCCATGTAATGTTCCCTGTTCCATGTAATGTCCCATGTAATGTGCCTTGTCCCTTGTAATGTCCCCTGGCATGTATTTGCAGACGATACTAAGCTAAGCAGGGCAATAACTTCTCTGCAGGATGTGGAAACCTTGCAAAAAGACCTGAACAAATTAATGGGGTGGGCGACTACATGGCAAATGAGGTTCAATGTAGAAAAATGTAAAATAATGCATTTGGGTGGCAAAAATATGAATGCAATCTATACACTGGGGGGGGGAACCTCTGGGGGAATCTAGGATGGAAAAGGACCTGGGGGTCCTAGTAGATGATAGGCTCAGCAATGGCATGCAATGCCAAGCTGCTGCTAATAAGGCAAACAGAATATTGGCATGTATTAAAAGGGGGATCAACTCCAGAGATAAAACGATCATTCTCCCGCTCTACAAGACTCTGGTCCGGCCGCACCTGGAGTATGCTGTCCAGTTCTGGGCACCAGTCCTCAGGAAGGATGTACTGGAAATGGAGCGAGTACAAAGAAGGGCAACAAAGCTAATAAAGGGTCTGGAGGATCTTAGTTATGAGGAAAGGTTGCGAGCGTTGAACTTATTCTCTCTGGAGAAGAGACGCTTGAGAGGGGATATGATTTCAATTTACAAATACTGTACTGGTGACCCCACAATAGGGATAAAACTTTTTCGCAGAAGAGAGTTTAATAAGACTCGGGGCCACTCATTACAATTAGAAGAAAAGAGGTTTAACCTTAAACTACGTAGAGGGTTCTTTACTGTAAGAGCGGTAAGGATGTGGAATTCCCTTCCACAGGCGGTGGTCTCAGCGGGGAGCATTGATAGCTTCAAGAAACTATTAGATAATCACCTGAATGACTGCAACATACAGGGATATGTAAGGTAATACTGACACATAATCACACACATAGGTTGGACTTGATGGACGTGTGTCTTTTTTCAACCTCACCTACTATGTAACTATGTGCCCTGTTCCATGTAATGTGCTCTGCCCCATGTCATGTCCCCTGTCCCATGTAATGTGCTCTGGCTTATGTAATGTGCTCTGGCTTATGTAATGTGCTCTGGCTTATGTAATGTGCTCTGGCTTATGTAATGTGCTCTGGCTTATGTAATGTGCTCTGCCTTATGTAATGTCCCCTGCACCATGTCATGTCCCCTGTCTCATGTCATGTCCCCTGTCATGTCCCCTGTCCCCTGTCATGTCCCCTGTCCCATGTAATGTCCCCTGTCCCATGTAATGTCCCCTGCACCATGTAATATGCCCTGCCCCGTGCAATGTGCCCTCTCATGTCCCCTGTAATGTGCTCTGTCCCAGGTAATGTGCCCTGCTTCCACATAATGTACCCTGCTTCCACCTCATGTAGTGTGCCCTCCTGAGCCCCTGTAACTCTGCCCTTCTGCCCCCCCCCCCCACACACACACACACATACACACTGTTTATCTCAAGTTGGACCCAGAATGGATCAGCTCTGCAGAAAAAGAAAGCACAAGTTAAATTAAATCAGTGGCGGCTGGTGGGTTTTTTTCGGTGGGGGCGGCAAACAACACCCCCCAGGCTGTCGGTGGAGCAGCACTAACACAGCCCCCACCCCCACCCCCCCACCCGCGGGCGGTGAGAGCATGGTGGGCTGGGGGAAAGCTGCTCCGGTGACCGGTGTCCTCTCTTGGTGCAGCTTCCGCTGTGTCTCTCCTCCTCCCAACGTCAAATAGAAGATGTTTTAGCCATTCAGGAAACAGGTTTCACACCTGCTTCCCGACTGGCCGGGAGGAGGATCAGTTTTGCAACAGCGAATTTTCATTCACTGTTGCAACACACCTGGGTGGGCTCAAGATGCAATGCTCTGCGTCCTGAGTTCACCCTATTTTGAAGCCTATTAGAGCCTATGGCTCATCAGGTTCTTCAAAAAAAAAACAAAAAAACCTGGCCGCTCTAATTCATAAGCCCGGTGACCCGACTAGGGCTGGACACATGAATAGGGGGTGGCCGCAGCGGGCATGGATAGATTCATGCTATGCATAAATCTATCCACTGCATATAGGGGATGGAGAGGATAGGGGTGCAGTGCCCGGGCACCCCTGCATTAAGTAGGTACGTTTTAATATTTATTCTTTTATTTAATGCTATTTCTACAAATAATTTTCGTTATCAACAGCTCGCTGATCATACCAATGTTCCGTGAGCTGTAGATGTGAACATTATTTCAGGGGGTCCTTGAGCTCTCAAACTTTTTGCCACTTTTGGCCTGTTTGCCGCTATCTAGCATCTGTGTGTCAGCCTTTAAAAGTAAAAAGGGGCATGGGCGTTTTTGACCTCTACAATAAGAAGAGGCAACAAATTGTCCCACAAACCCCTGCATAATAGAGGAAAAACCTCTGCAATAAGACTGAAGAATGAAAGCCCAGAAATGGTCAGCACATGTTGACAGTATGGATTTGGGGTCCATAGGAACACAGGAGATACAATCTTGTCCTGTGACCAACTTAGCTTGCGCAGTATGAGTGTGCAAGCAAGGTCCTGTGAATGTGGATCACTAGTGACTGCAGCATGACCACCCTTTCTGATGGCACCAAACAAGTTGCAGAAGTCAATAAAAATACCCCCACAAAACAGGGGTACTTACAGACCAATGAGTGAGTCACTGTAGGTAGGGAGCAAAGACTTTGCAAAGCATTTTCTCTAAATGTTTTTAGCAAGCTATACTGTATATCATATACCTTCAAAGTACATAGGGAGTCTATTGTAGACACATCTTGCAATTATCATTAATCACACAGGTGTGCTGAAATGTTGAGTTGTAAACCCACATGGCTTGCTGGGTCTTGCAAAGTTACCAAGTTCTGGTCTCAATCACTTGCACTTGCAATGGGAACATTATCCCCAGAAACTGAGGCAGCGGTGACTGCGGCAGCACAGCGGTATACAGAAACAAAAAGTGAGCATCAATAAAGATGTCGTCCACAATAGGTAACTGTGGTTGTAATAAGTGCTGAATAGGGGGCACCTCAATTTCCAGGGATGATGTTCCCATAGTGCCTCCAGCCACTAATACTACCCATGTTGTTGAATTCTCTAGCTTACTTATAGGTAAGAGTGTTGGGATTAAATTGTGGTCCCCCCCTCTTACTGTTATTTTAGTTACTATAATATTTGGTATTTATATTTTATTACAGACATACCTATATTGCATTTGCTCTTGATGAGTGGAAGTTATCCACGAAACGTGGGTAGAGCTATATATCGATGTATTGTCACAGGTACCATGCGTCTACTATGAGACTACCTTGAAGAAATTTGAATCAATTTTACATTATCATGTGTACAATGTCTAAATGCAAGTTTAGGCTACATTCAATACATTCTAACCACTTCAGCCCCGGACCATTTGGCTGGCCAAAGACCAGAGCACTTTTTGCGATTCGGCACTGCGTCGATTCAACTGACAATTGCGCGGCCGTGCGACATGGCTCCCAAACAAAATGGACGTCCTTTTTTTCCCCACAAATAGAGCTTTCTTTTGGTGGTATTTGATCACCTCTGCGGTTTTTATTCTTTGCACTATAAACAAAAAAAAGCGACAATTTTGAAAAAAACGCATTATTTTAATAAATATCTATTATATATTATAATAAGTATCCCCAAAAAATATATAAAAAAACATTTTTTTCCTCAGTTTAGGCCGATACTACATATTTTTGGTAAAAAAAATTGCAATAAGCATTTATTAATTGGTTTGCGCAAAAGTTATAGCATCTACAAAATAGGGGAGAGTTTTATAGCATTTTTAATAATATTTTTTTTTTCCTAGTAATGACGGCGATCAGCGATTTTTATCATGACTGCGGCATTATGGCGGACAGATCGTGCCAAAATCACTTTTGGTGTGATTTTTGGACCATTCACATTTATACAGCGATTAGTGCGATTAAAAATGCATTGATTACTGTGTAAATGTGACTGGCAGTGAAGGGGTTAACACTAGGTGGCGCTGTAGGGGTTAGGTGTGTCCTAGGGAGTGATTTTAACTGTGAGGGAGAGGGGCTATGTGTGACACGACACTGATCACCGCTTCCGATTACAGGGAGCTGTGATCAGTGTCCTGTCACTAGGCAGAACGGGGAAATGCTTGTTTACATCAGCATTTCCCCGTTCTTCCTCTCCATGAGACGATCGCGGGTATCCCCGCGGACATCGAGTCCGCGGGACCCGCGATCACACTCACGGAGCTCACGGCGCGCGCACCGCCAACAGCATGCACGCGATGGCACGGCGGCAAATTTAAAGGGACGTACATGTATGCCCATTTGCCTGTCCGTGCCATTGTGTCAACATAAACGTACAGGCGGCAGTCGGCAAGCAGTTAATATATATTATTTACTATGTGGGAACACTTATGTGTGTATATACATTTATATGTATTTATTATGTTATTTATTACATGTTATTTACTGTCCCACATGTATCCATGTGCACCATTAAATAGTATCTACTAATTGATTCATTTGGTTCTGGTGTTGTGCTTCAAATAAAGTCCCATTATCCTCCATTCCCCTTTCCCCTCTTTTTTCTATATGATTCAGGGAGGGAGACATATGAACTCTGTAGCAGTCTTTGTCTCACATAAAGTCCCAACAATTTTATTTAACCATTTGCCGACCAGCCGCTGTCAATATACTGCGGCGAGTCGGCACGATCCCGCAAGCCGCACCCGCTGCACTGCGGGGGTGCCGCTGCGCGGGACCGACGGTCCCAATGACCGCCGGCTACGAGCGATCACGGGCATGAGAGGCAGAACAGGGACGTGTGTGTGTAAACACACAAATCCCTGTTCTGTTCTGAGAGGATATGCAGATTGTGAGTTCCTAATAGCTACGAACCACGATCTGTCATCTCCTATAGTCAGTCCCCTCCCCCTACAGTTAAAACACACAGTTAGGGAACACAGTTAACCCCTTGATCGCCCCCTAATGTTAACCCCTTCCCTGCCAGTGACATTTATACAGTAATCAGTGCATTTTTATAGCACTGATCGCTGTATAATTGTCAATCGCCCCAAAAATGTGTCATAAGTGTCCGATGTGGCCACCATAATGTCGCAGTCATGATAAAAATAAAATCACAGATCGCCGCCATTACTAGTAAAAAAAAAAACAATAATAAAAATGCCATAAATCTATCCCCTATTTTGTAGACGCTATAACTTTCAAACCAATCAATATATGCTTATTGCGATTTTTATTACCAAAAATATGTAGAAGAATACATATCAGCCCAAACTAAAGGAAAAAAAATTAGCTTTTTTTTAAAAAAAATTTGGGGATATTTATTATAGCAAAAAGTACAAAATATTGTGTTTTTTTCAAAATTGTTGCTCTTTTTTGGTTTCTAGCGCAATAAAAATAAAAACCACAGAGATAATCAAATACCACCAAAAGAAAGCTCTACTTGTGGGAAAAAAGGACGTCAATTTTGTTTGGGTACAGCATCGCACGACCGCGCAATTGTCAGTTAAAGCGACGCAGTGCCGTATCGCAAAAAGTGCTCTGGTCATTGAGCAGCCAAATCTTCCAGGGGCTGAAGTGGTTAATGGACGCTCCTGCTTAGTGTGGTCAGTTTTTAATAGGAAAGCAGAGGGACTGACAGGAACACCAGTGATTTCACACAAAGGAAGCAATAAAAGAGAACAGGATACTTTTTCATACAAGTTCATGGTACAGCAGGCTCATATCAGGAATATGAAATATTGGGGTGTCAAATACTTTAAATGTAGCACTTTTGGTAAAATAAAAAATATTAACCACATCCCGCCCAGCCCATAGCAGAATGAAAGCCAGCCGGGGGATCACTTATCCTGACCGGGCGTCTTATGACGTCCAGCAGGATAAGCCATTCTCGCGCACGCCCCCAGGGGCACGCAATGCGGCAATCGGTGGTGCGGTGTGTCGCTCCGACGCACCACATCTCCGATCTCAGTAAAGAGCCTATGACATAGGCTCTTTACCATGTGATCAGCTGTGACCAATCACAGCTGATCCCAGTGGTAACCAGGAAGTGCCGGTAATCGGCTTTCCTCAGTTCGCACTGACAAGGCGCGAGGAGAACCAATCAGCGTCTCTCCTGACAAAGGGGGTCTGCGCTGATGATTAGCTCATTGATTATCAGCGCAGACACCATCAGAAGTGCCCACCCCAGATGTCAATCAGTGCCCATCAGATGCCGATCAGTGCCCATCACAGATACCAATCAGTGCCCATAACAAATGCCAAACAGTGCCCATCAGTAATGCCTGTCAGTGCCTCATCGGTGCGGCCGATCATTGCCACCTATCAGTGCTGCCTATCAGTCCTGCATATCAGTGCCGCCTATCAGAGCTGCATATTAGTGCCACCTCCTCAGTGCCTGTCAGAGCAGCCTCATCAGCGCCCATCAGTGAAGGAGAAAATATACTTGTTTACAACATTTTATAACAGAAACGAAGACAAATTTATTTATTTTTTTCAAAAATTTTGGCCTTTTTTAAATAAAAAAAAACACAGAGGTGATCAAATACCACCTAAAGAAAGCTCTATTTGAGGGAAAAAAATTACAAAAATGTAATATGGGTATACAGTGCTGCATGACTGCATAACTGTCATTCAAAGTGGGACAGCGTGCCGCTGAAAGCTGAAAATTGGTCTGGGCAGGAAGGGGGTGAAAGTGCCTGGTATTGAAGTGGTTAAAGACAAAAACAACATGCAAAAGAAAATGACTAAAATGGAAAACCTGCTTTCTACTGGCCTGTTATATCTTCAACTTCTGATATAGCCCTTAGCAGTAAATGTTGTAGGTTCCTTCTAGTTAACAGCCTCCTGTGACTCACTGGTTACTGAACTAATTATTGCATAAAGGCAGATTACTATAGTGATGAAATTAGCGGAAGTGTTTAAACAGAGTATTTTGAATCTGCAAATAGATCATATACATTCCGGACACTGCTACAAACATAACAAGTAAAGGCAAAGAAGGAAAACTGACATGAATTAAATGAAAGCTTCTGACCTGGTGTTTAAATGATTCTTTCCATGCTTCTAGGGCTGTGTGTATGTAGGAGTTCTGTGTCACATAGCACTGAGCAACCATCACATGCCTCAAAGAAGTACCAGGGGCGACAGCATCCAAGACTCTTTCAACATGGCGCAAGGAGAGACGACTTTCAGCTAGAATTCTTCCAGGAACCAGCTGCATGGTGCATGGCTTCAATGCAATCTGTCCAGCACAGAACACTCCACCGTCAACCTTAGTCAAGTTAAAGAAACACAACAAACACTATAAAGACATCATTTGAACATGTTCATTTCAACCTTGCACAATCACCTGTTCAGGTCTCTAAAGACCAGCATTTGACTAATCAGACTTTATAATTGTTATTGAATCATTCTGCAGAACACCTTATATATGACTATATATGAATATATGATTTGGAAAAATGAAACAAAGCACCATGGTAAGAAATAGTCATTTCTGCAGCCTTTGACAGCAAGGGATGGGTGAAACTGTCAGCAGAATCGACAATCTGGTAATTCAGTAGCCATCGTGGATAAAAAAAAAATGTCGAGTATTTCAACCATGTCTTTCAATACACAAGGACAGACAATATGTGTTCCCCTGAAGCAGACTCCAGACAAAACAGCTAGACACACAGACGAAATTCATATTTGGGAGCGGTTTTACCTGCCCAAAGTATTTTATGTTCTGTCTGACCAGTCCTGGGATTTACCCAGCTGTGTTACACAGCCCAGCCCAGGTTGGCAGAAGGGACCCGACTTTTTCTCTACTGCAGTTTCGCTTTTACTTACAGGAACATTCCCCACCCCTACCCGGTGACTAGACAGTAAAAGATGAAGCAGCACACAGATGAGTTCAACTCAGTCACTTTGCTGTCCCTTCCTATTAGCATGCACCTGCAGCACACACCTGATTCATTTTGCTGCTTCTGTTCTTTGCTGTACAGTAACTGCAAGAGGCTGAAAGTAAGTCACACTAATGTACTTACACTGCCTGCTATTTAAAAAATATATAGATTTAAGGATGTATTCATAATAACAGATCTGATTCCTATGCACATCTCTATAGGCCCAGGCATAGTGCAAGTAGACCCTTTTGAATGATTCAAAATTTGAAAGACATTTCAGAAGTATACTGAACTAATGATGTAGAGAAGGCCTTAAACCCCTTCCCCCAATATTGCTGCATTTCTATTGTACCCATTTAATACAAAAAATATTTAAAGCCCTTCAGCCAACTTCCGGTTCCGGCGCCGCATGGAGTAGCTGCACTCTTACACAGCTCCCGCTCTGAGGACACCTAAACCAGCCTAAAAATCCGGCCCAGAAGCCAGAAACCTCCATCGGCCACCTCGGGCACTTGCATCCGCTCTATGGACCGCTTCGTGGAGGTCCGCGGCTCCCGCTCCAACACGGCCCTGACGCCGCCGGCCCAGCCGCAAATCGAGGCCCCGGCTTCGGCCTACACGGACACCTACACAGGCTCGCACCAGCAGCTGCAGCAACAATACACAGCGGAGATGGAAGTAAGTGGAAGCACAGCTCCACACACATCCCCTCAGGCACCCCCTACCCAGCCACACTCCCAGGCTCCCTCTCCTCAAGCACCCTCTCCTCAGGCCTTCTCCATGCCAGCTACCTCCCTACAGCTCGCCGGGGACCACAAAACCGAGCGCATAGCACAGGCAGTGGCAGCACTTCTGTCCCCCATGATATCTGCTTCAGTAGAAAAGGCTGTAAATGCGGGGATGAAACAAATAAAGGCCCAGCTAGGAGAACACAACACAAGGCTAAACGAGCTAGAACACCGCCAATCAAGCATGGAGGAAGAGATATACCAAGCTCAAGCCACGGAACAAGCACAAGACAAAACGAACCAATATATATTCCAAAACCTTGACGATTTGGAAAATAGATCCAGAAGGAGCAACCTGTGATTCGTGGGGATTCCAGAATCCCTCCAAGCATCTGCCCTAATGGACTTTTGCTCCCAACGCATACCCGAGGCGCTAGGCCTAACAGGCCCCTGCACAGTGGAACGCGCTCACAGGATGGGGTCGTATAATGAAGAACGCAAGAATCCTCGGCCCATCATAGCCAAATATCTAAATTATTCCGACAAGGCTCTCATTCTTCAAAAATTTAGACAATCTCGCTCGCTACAAATTGACGGAGTGAGAGTCCTGATTTTTGCCGACTACTCCATCGAAGTTTCAAAGAAACGCAAGGCCTTTCAACAAATATGCTCTGAACTCTTTAAGCAACAGATCAAGTTCACCCTAGCCTTCCCGGCTACCCTACGCCTCAAGACACCTAACGGGGACCAGCTCTCCTTCCAGGAACCCTCAGAAGCAGAAGCATACATGCGGTCTTTATTCCCCAACATTCAACAACACACCCCGTCGAAAGGTACTTCAATCAATCGCTCCCTGGATCAACGAAGCCCGCGTAAAGACTCCCCCAAGCGATTTAGACCCTCGATTCCGGACCAGCACCGCTTTACGCACCGCTGAACTAAAACCTGACACCCACCTCCATCGGTCCCAAAATTTTGGACAGTAAAGATCTCTCTGTCCTCCCTCAAGTTCCATGTACCATCTGTACCTCATCTACACGTAATGTACAATATTTCTCATATACATATGTTTGCCTTTCCATTGTAATCTCTTTCTTACAGGTCCCTTCCTAGCAAGTTATTCCTTTTCGTAAAGGGCAATGTTTTTCTTTTTTTTTACATCCTCATGGCCTCACTGTGTGCGGACAACTGCACTCCCCCCCCCCCCCCCCCTCATATGTGACCCCTTGATGCCCACATGAACACTTGTCTCACGGCCAAGGGCTCTCTGGGGCTATATCATCACCGTCCTGAGATGGGAGCTGACCTACACAGTGACTCCATGCGGAAAAAAGCGAAGTTTCCATGTTCGTATGTTTTACTGGTGATATTTTTCACTATGTTGCTTCTCTTACAGGTTAAATCCCCTTCCCCCCCCCCTCTCTCTCACACGGCCCTAGCCAAATCAAATCCATTCTCGTACTTATACACCTCCCACATAACAACCTCAGACTTCCAGACACAGCTGACGTACTATCACACCTTCCACACAATATTAAAACACACTTAATAACACACATCCCTTTTCAACCCCCCTAATATGAAAATACTCTCCTGGAATGTAAAGGGTCTCAGATCCCCCCAAAAGAGAATGAAAATCCTCAGGCATCTCAAGCGGCTCAAAGCCGATATAGCACTTCTTCAGGAATCACATTTACCGGCCTCAGACTTTCATCGCATGAAGAAACTCTGGGTTGGCACTGTTCTAGGCTCAGAGGCAAAAGGACGCAAAGCTGGCGTTCTCTTACTCATACACAAGAACCTCCCGTGCACAGTCTTGTCCGCAAAAAACGACGACCAGGGCCGTCTACTCACGGTACACATAAAAATAGGCTCCAAAGAACTAGCTATAACAAATGTTTATGCCCCTAATAATCCAAGCAGACAATTTTACACTGAACTATCCAGTTGGCTCCTAGAAAACACACATCTCCCTCATCTAATCGGAGGAGATTTCAATGACACCCTCCATCAGATGGATGACAGGTCCTCACAAAAAAGACCAAAAAAGGACACTAACCCACTACCCCCTTCCCTCCTGGCTAGCACCATGGAATCCATCCAATTCCAGGATCTATGGCGCCTCTCCCACCCGGCAGACAGGGAATTCACTTTCTACTCTAACCCACACAAAACATTCACCAGAATAGACTACACCTTCGGCTCTGACAACCTTCTACCCTACCTCCAAAACTCCACCATCCACGACATAGCCATTTCAGATCATGCCCCTATAGAAGTGACACTAAATAATCTAGACCTACCTCCACACCCTAATATATGGCGGTTCCCACCTTATCTACACAACAACACTGACTTCCAAAACTACATCTCCGACGCCTGGGCTGAATACTCCTCAAACAACGCCCCACACATACACGACCCCAACCTATTTTGGGACGCTGGTAAAGCTTTCCTGAGGGGCCGTATCATTTCCTATGCAACCTCATTCAAACGCAACACCCTAAATAAATACAAAGAGGCCAGCTCTCGTTTACACCGGGCACAACGAGATATGTACACCAAAGACTCCCCAACAACACGCTCTGAATGGCAGATAGCAAAAAGGGAATTTGACATTTGGGTAAACAATCTAGAAAACACCAAGAAGGCCTATTTAGATGCTTCTTTCCATAAATTTGGGAATAAAGCAGGAAAACTCCTATCCAGACTTTGCAAAGGTCCATACCGCCCAACACATATCACATCCCTACGTGATAAAGCGGGTACCCTCCACGCCACTCCACTCCCAATTAACAAAGTAATGCAACAATTCTACTCCACTCTTTATGCCTCAGACCCGATAGATCCACAAACAGCACGCGCTTTTCTAGAAAAAATAACCCTTCCCAAAATCTCCCCAACACAACTAGAAACCCTAAACGCACCTATCGCTCTCCCCGAAATATCGGCAACTATCCGCAACTTAACCCTGTCTAAAGCCCCAGGCCCGGATGGCCTCACCAGCGAATTCTACAAGACCCTACAACCCCTATTAGAACCTACTCTCCTCCAAGTATATCAACATATATGGTCAGGGGGTTCATACCTTCATTCGGGGAACCAAGCCATCATAAAACTACTGGCAAAAAAGGGTAAAGACCCTCAAGAACCAGGATCGTACAGGCCCATATCACTTCTCAACCTAGATGTTAAAATCCTCTCAAAAATTGTTGCCACCAGACTAGCAGACATCATGCCTTCCCTAATTCACCCTGCCCAGTCAGGTTTTATTAAAGGACGTACAGCCACCCTTAACATCCGCAAAGTTATGCTGGCCCTAGAACACGCAATACATCACCCAAACACGGATCATGCCATTATCACGCTAGACGCGGAAAAAGCTTTTGATAACGTCAGTTTCGACTGGTTATCCATGACAATGAAGGCAATAGGATTCTCTGGCCCCTTCCACCACCTTATTACCGCCATGTACACAGCTCCGACAGCAAGGTTAGTCGCGGCAGGTCTCCTATCAGAAGAATTTCGCCTCCATAAGGGCACACGCCAGGGCTGCCCCCTATCGCCACTCCTCTTCAATATAGCATTAGAACCACTTTCCAGATATCTAACATCAGTAGCCCCCCTACATGGCTTAAAGATAGGCCCACACGACTTACGTACCTCACTTTTTGCAGATGACGTCCTTATATTTTCAGCCAACCCCTCATCTGATATGCTAACCATAAAAAATGTATTCGATGAATTTCGCTTGTGCTCGGGCCTCCGTATTAATTACACCAAAAGCGAAATTCTTCCCATTGGTTCCCACGCCGCACCTAAATGGACCCAACATTCAATTTTCCCCGTTGCTAAATCCCACATTACATACTTAGGAATAAAAATAGGAAAACTCCCTTCTTCTCTATACCACCTCAATTACCCTCCTTTGGTGTCAAAAATAACTCAGGAATTAAATACCTGGATGGATCTACCCCTTTCGCTTCTGGGAAGATGTCATTTAATAAAAATGGTCAGTTTTGCAAGACTACTTTACCCCATGCAAACCATCCCACTACTTCTCCATCATAAAGATGTGACCTCACTAAATAACGCTATATCTAAATTCTTATGGCAGAACAAACGACCACGTATAGCTTTAAAAAAACTCTATCTTCCCAGGCGCGAAGGGGGCATCAGTCTCCCGCATGTCAGAATGTATAACCTTGCATGTTTGTTAAGAACAAGTCTAGACTGGATAACCCAGTCCTCTCGATACTCAAACTTCTCTTTGGAATCCCACATGGCCCATCCCTACTCACTTGTAGCCCTCTTACACTGCAGATGGAAGTCAGTCCCCTCTCCCCACCAACATAATCTCCTATTAAGGGACACAGCAGTAGCGTGGAGAGAATCACGGAAAATACTAAAGGTATCCCCTTTTCTGTCAATACACCTCCCGATTCAAGGAAATCCGGCATTTCCACCGAGTCTAGAGCACAAATCATTCAAAACATGGGAACAGAAAGGCCTAACTAAATTCTCTCATCTCTGCAACACCCAGACGGGCCAACCACTACCCTTCGCCAACATCGCGAAAACCTTCTCTCTACCCTCCACTCACAACTTCTACTATAGGCAATGTATCAGTTTCTTAAGGGAGGCGTGCAATCAAGACGACAAAAGGTTCCAATCAAATGTCACGGATCAAATGATAATGAGTAACACATACAAAATCTCGGACATATACAAACCACTCCTCAACAAATCCTCTCTACCTCTCTCGTCATCATCAATTAAAAACTGGAATAAAGACTTCCCTGATCCAAACCTAGTAGAAAAAATCTTACAAGGGCTTAACGCAGTCCAAAAGATAACACCAAACGAAATATGGAGAGAAACACAATTGAAAATAGCCCACAGGGCACATATGCCTTTCTTATCTTCAAAAAAGGACAAGAACAAAGCCATCTGCCCCCTCTGCAAACACCAGAAACCATCCTTAGCTCATCGTTTCTGGCACTGCTCCTACATATCCACTTTCTGGGACCAAGTTATAGCCTACATATTTAAAGTGACTCTAATTAAACTACCCAAGGATCCTCTGCTTCTTATCTTCGGCTACTGGGACCCAATCCTACTGCCATGGTCCAAAACGGCCGTCACCAGGGTCGGCTCTACAAAGAAACTGAAGGACACCACATCACACAAAGGGTGGTCCTTGACTTGCCTATTAACTGCAAGAAGAACCATCTTAAAAAACTGGATTACACCTGTAAGCCCCAATATCACTCAAGTCAAACGGGACCTCATGCAACTTTTACTCAAAGACCGCCTAAACACGGACTTCAAACAAAAAAAAATCCTCAGATCACTTCTACTCCAAATGGCAAGCCTTTATGCATGCATCTCTTTCAAAAGAAGAAATATCAAACATCAGCTCATCTTCCTTTTCCTACTTCGACTCCGTCCTCCCGATGCCAGCTCAAGACTACAATCGGAATCACACTCCAATCTCTGACATCACCCAACCTAACGCCAGTGCCAACGTCGACGTCAGTGGGTCTACATAAATAATTATAAATAATTATATACTTCAAATAGAAATAATTATTAATGCTGGACAATATTTGTACGACATTACATCATACTATATCAATTCTCTCAATCTATATAGGGCTCCCCCCCCCCCCTCCATCTACCCTCCCTCTCCCCCCCCCCCTGTTTTCGTTATTTTTTCTCTTAGTATTATATTCTTTGTGGTTTTTTTTTTCAGGTTCTAAAATGCAATGTATTCAGGGTTACTAACAGATCCATCCAGGTTTCCACTACTTGTTACCATCTATTGCATTGCTATGATCTGGTAAACATGCCACGCAGTAACATGCATGGGTACATACACTGGAAATCCTCTCTTATTGTAAATACCAAGTTTGTAACCAAGTAGTTCTACTATTATTTGCTTCTGTTTATGCTACAAAACAAGACTGTACACAAGACTGCATTATTAACTGTATTCTCTGAAAATCAAATAAAATCTTTTTGAAAAAAAAAAAAAAAAAAAAGCCCTTCAGCCTACACTTTTTTATGTTTTGGATAGAGCAGTAAAGGATTAGCCCTGCTGACAAATTTGTATTGCTTTTTACAGCCATAAGCCCAGGTACACACTGACAGCGGGAATGAAAACGCGCGAGTTGAGCTGAACTCTCACAAATTCATACTCGCATGTCAGTCCGACTTCGGGAGCGATTTCAGAGACATCTGTGCGGGTTTCCTGCACAGATGTCTTTACAAACCGCACCCTGTAGTACAGAAACTACTTTTGGAATTGGTGTGGTGCTGCAAAGTCGGCGTTGCATTGATTCGGACGGTGCCATTGCTGGCAATAGCCACCGATTTGGCATTTGATTTGACATGTCAAATCGCATGCCAAATCGATTCAATGTGTACCTAGGATTAAGGAGATTGTCAGCACGATGATTATAGACACTGGGGTGGGACCTGTGTCCCTCAATGAAGCAATTAATTTTATAGCAAGTACAAACATTTAATTTTCTTTCTTGCTCATGGAGAGTCACAGGGATTCATGAAGACAGATGGGTTGTCCATAACCAGTCCAGCTGAGGGGTGGGCAACAACAACAAAACACTAACATGTCCACAAGAAAAAAATAGCAGAACCGGGCACTACAGGAAGCTAAAAGAGCTGCCTGAGGGACTCTTACAGTTGGCATCAGATGATAACTGCACATTCATCTGATAAAACGTAAGAGAATGAGAACAGAAGATAAGGTGGTGGCCTTGAAAATCTGGGAAACAGTAGTTGGATTCCCAAACAAGCTTGAATGATGATCTGTCTGAGCCACAGAGAAATGGTGAAAAGAGTTGCTTGGGTCCATCAGAGAAGACTGAAAGAAAGAATTGGTCTATTTAATGAAAGCAGCATCTGCGAGGTAGAAATACACAGCAATGGAGTGGAATCTCCTTCTGATGAACTGGAGCTGGACAAAGGGATAGAAGAATAATGCCCTGGTTGATGTGTAGGCAGAAACCACCTTAGGAAGGAAGGGGGCTCTAGGCCCTCAACACCACCTTGTCCCCGTGTCCCAAAAAAGGTTTCTTTACAGGACAAAGCTGCCAACCCAGACACTCACCTTGCAGAGGCAATGGCAACAAAAATTGCAACCTTGTGGGTAAGAGTGGAAAGAGGAATTTCCCTAACAATTTTAAAAGGCAATTTCTAAAGTGCAGGGAACCAAATTCAGATCCCATGCAGCTACAGGTAAGCGCATAGAGACAGCTACATGAGTCTTGTACAAAAGTCCTAATTAAACAGTGGGAAGCTAACAGTTTCTGTTACAAGATTGCTAGTGCCGGGATCTGCCAATTGATGGTACTAAGAGCAAATGCCGATTCAGGTCAATGTGCCTTCCAAGTCCAATGTGGGAAGCAGGCTTCCTAGCCTTTAGGATTGTGGAAATCACAGATTCAGAGATGCCTTTGTCCCTTAAGGCCTATGCTTCAACAGTTATGTCATTAAAGTCAGGTACCGCAAAGCACAATGGTAAACCAGTCCCTAGCACAAAAGTTTATGAACAAACTGGAAAAATAGGATTTTTTATAACAGCTTACCTGTAAAATCCTTTTCTTTTGAGGTACATCACGGGACACAGAGCCTCAGTAATTACTGATGGTTTATGGGTATCACAAGGTGATTGGACACTGGTCACACCCTAGACAGGAAGTTCAACCCGCTATATAACCCCTCCCCTTACTGGGGATACCTCAGTTTTGTAGCAAAGCAATATAAGTGTATTAGAAGAGGGGCGGGACCTCTGTGTCCCGTGATGTACCTCAAAAGAAAAGGATTTTACAGGTAAGCTGTTATAAGAAATCCTATTATCTTTCTCGTACATCACGGGACACAGAGCCTCAGTAATTACTGATGGGATGTCCCAGAGCAATACTATTTGAGGGGAGGGGACCACACAACGTAGGGTGTAATCAGAACTGTGGACCTCGTACTGCTGCCTCCTGCACACTACGCCCAAAGGCGATATCCTCATGCCTTCCCACATCCACCTGATAAAATCTGGTGAATGTATGGACTGAAGACCAGGTTGCGGCCTTGCAGATTTGCGCCATAGAGGCCTGGTGATGCACCGCCCAAGAGGCACTAATTGCCCTCGTTACTCTTCTAGCAGAAGAAATGGCTACCAAGAAAAATTAACTTTCTTGTCAACAAGACCAAGGGAATCTGACGTATTGGTTCAAAAGGCTGTTTCTGTAAAACTGACAGAACCAAATTCAAGTCCCAGGGGTTTAGGGGCACCTTAACCGGAGGATTAAGGCGCGTCACCCCCTGCATAAAGCTTTGGACCAAAGAATGTGAAGCAAGTGGCCGTTGAAATAATACTGATAAGGCCGAGACCTGGCCCTTGATGGTACTCAAGGCCAAGTCAAGAATTCTACCTATGACATATTTTCTGGGATGCCAACCCCTGGCTTCACACCAGGATACATAAGTCTTCCAAACTCAATGATAAATCACTCTGGAAGCTGGCTTTCTTGCATTGATTAAGGTAGAGATCACAGGACCTGAAAGCCCACGACTCTTCAGAACGTGGGTTTCAACAGCCAAACCGTCAAATTTAGCGTTTGTAAGGCAGGATGGAACACTGGACCTTGAGATAACAGGTCTGGACGTGATGGTAGGGTCCACGGGGAACCCACTGTCATCCTTACTATTTCTGCATACCAAGCTCTCCTGGGCCAGGCTGGGGCTACCAGAAGTACCGACTTCTCCTGCCGGATCCTGCGAAGGAGCCGTGGCAGTAGCATAATAGGAGGGAATGCATAAATCAGTGGGAACCAATGCCACGGAATCACCAACGCATCTGTTCCGCATGCAAGAGGATCCTTTGTTCTTGCCACAAACATGTCAACCTTTTTGTTGAACCTGGATGCAAAGAGATCTACATCTGGAACCCCCCATCTTTGGCATATGGCTCAAAAGACGTCGGGGTGAAGAGACCATTCCCCCGGGACTAACCTCTGGCGACTCAAATAGTCCGCCTGGCAGTTTTCTATCCCTGGAATGAAAACTGCCGATATACATGGCACATGCTTTTCTGCCCAGACTAAAATCTGGTTCACTTCTCTCTGAGCTGCACGACTCCTGGTGCCTCCTTGATGATTGATATAAGCCACTGCTGTGGCATTGTCGGACTGGATCCTGACAGGGCAACCCTGTAGCCTGAGAGTCCAGGCCCTTAGGGCTAGATACGCCGCACGGATCTCCAGAACGTTGATGGGTAAGGTCCTCTCAATTTCGGACCATTCCCCCTGGACCGCAGACTGTTCCAGAACTGCTCCCCAACCCGAAAGACTGGCATCCGTTGTTACCACTGTCCAGGTAACCAGGAAAAAGGATTTCCCTTTTTGCAGGTTTTCGAGTATATCTGACGCACTGTAGGAGACAGATGCATTGGAAAATCTAATGCCTGTACCTTCTTGTTCCAAGCAGACAGGATACTGTGTTACAGCAGTCTTGAATGAAACTGAGCATAGGGAACTGCTTCGAATGAAGCCACCATCTTTCCCAGCAGCCTCATACAAAGGCGGACAGAAGGACCCTTTTTGGTCCTGACTACCTGAATCAGTTCTTTTAAGGCACTGATCTTTGCCTGAAGTAAAAATACCTTCTCTTGGCTTGTATCTATGACCAGGCCCAAATACTCTAGTCTTCTTACTGGTTTTAAGAAAGACTTTTCTAAGTTGAGAATCCAACCTAGATATTCCAAGTAGTTGACTGTGGTCACCAAGTTCTGGCTCAAGCAGGCTACCGACCAGTCTATCAAGAGCAGGTCGTCTAGGTATGCTATGACAGTTATACCTTGGGCCCTTAATCTGACAGAGGAGGGGCCAAGATGTTTGTAAACACCCAAGGTGCAGTGGCTAGCCCGAAAAGCAGGGCTATAAACTGAAAATGGCGTTTTTCTATTTCAAAACGCAAGTACTTTTGATGAGCAGGGAAAATGGGTACATGCAGGTACGTATCCTTGATGTCTATTGATGCCAGAAATTCTCCTCCTTGTAGGATGGAGACTACTGACCGAATTGATTCCATGCGAAAAGATCGAATCTTTAGGAATCGGTTTAGATCCTTTAGATCCAGAATGGGTCTGACATCTCCATTTGGTTTTTGAACCGTGAAAAGGTTGGAATAAAATCCCAATCCCTGTTCTTCCGTGGGAACCACCATGATGACCTTTTGCGACAATAGTCGCTCTAACGCTAGAAGGAGCGACTGCTTTTTCCCTGAATCTCTGGGGACATTTGATCTGAGGAAACGAGGAGAGGGGAATTCTTGGAACTCCAGTTTGTAACCTAGAGTTACCATGGAGATTACCCATCTGTCCTGGAAATCTTCCTGCCAGAGCTCTGAGAACTGTAGCAGTCTTCCCCCCCACCCAAGCGAGCGGGGGCGCTCCTTCATAAAGAGGCTTTAGCGTCTTGTCTAGTAGGCTTCTTCCCCCAGGACTTCTTTTGTCCCTGGGGTCGACTCTGAAATTTATTTTTTGAGCCTGACGGAGGAGGCTGATGCTCCTGGCACTGGGGAAAGAGCCTGTTTAAAAGAGGGACGCTTACTCCTTTTCCTAACAGGTAAGAGAGTTGTCCAAATCCTCTCCAAACAGCCTAGCACCACGAAATGGAAATCAGCCAGAAGCTTCTTACATGGTGCTTCGGCTGACCAATTTTTCAACCATAAAATTCTACGCATATGTACCAACCCAAGCGAAAGGCGAGAGGTTTGGATGATAGAATCTCTGATTGCGTCAACAGCAAAACATAAAGCTGCTGGAAGGTTGGCCAACCCCCGGGCCTGCTGTTCAGGTAGAACTTAGAGGACCTGTTTAACATGGTCTCTCAAGTATTGACAGACTCCGATCGCTGCCACTGCAGGTTGTGCTACTGAACCCGCTAAGGAAAAAATATTTTTTAACAGGGATTCCATTTTTTTATCAATTGGATCCCTAAGCATCTGAGCATTGTCGACAGGACAAGTCAGACTTTTATTTACGGAGGAAATGGCGGCGTCAACTGCCGGTATACCCCACATCTTTCTAAACTTTTCCTCCATAGGATAAAGTGTTGAAAACTTTTTAGGCGGAAAAAAATATTTATCTGGGTGATCCCACTCAGAATAAATGAGCTTTTCTAGTAAACTATGAACAGGAAAAGTATGTGTTGTTTGAGGAGGTTTCAGTGAACCCAAAGAAGAGGAGGGTTCTTTAACTGACTCAGATACGGGCAACTTAAATGTGGAGCGGACCAACCCAGCAAGAATCTGTACTAACACCTTCTCCTCCTGAGAAGCTGAAGAGGGTCCCTCTCCACTTGATTCCTCAGAAGAGAAATCATCAGTCCCATCCCGATCCTCTGAGAGGGATTCCTCTTCTTTTTCCCAGAGTTCCTCTGCTTGAGGGTCCTGGGTAACAGAGGGAGACCTAGTGCGTTTTCTTCCACTGAGTGAAGATGCGATTAAGGCCATTAATCTTTCCTCCAATCCATTAATGGTTGAGGAAAAAACCTCCTGCGTAATGTATACAGGGGCTGAAGTGCCAGAAGCAGATGCAGCCCCTGACCCCGACAGCTCTCCCTGGCCAGCCATCCCAGGTCCTTCAGGGGGGGAAGGTGCTGCAGAAGGGGGGTCTTCAGAGCCTGATGGAGATCCCTTAGAGCCTCTGCTTTTCGGGGTATTTGTACCTCTTCTACCCATAGTGCAAAGTAACAAGGTGAAGGTATCACACAAAAAAAACACTGACTGCTGAGCGATGTAGTACAGCAACTGCTGCTGCTACCAATGCCCAGTCTAGTGTTTCTAAGTAAATGCTGCCTGGGAGAATGCCTGTGTCCCACCTCACATGCGACCGTCAGCTCTGTGTCCCTCCATAGGCTGTGTGCACCTGGAAAAGTGTGCTCTTTATAGCCTGTGTAGCCAGCGATGTGGGCGTTTAAGCACGCCAGATGTCGCATTAATGCTCCGCCCCCCTCCTCCGACCACCCCTCCCGCCCCCCTCCTCGGTTTTTTCAAAAACGTGCGATTTACCGCGCGAGCCGAGGCTCCGATCCTCGGGACAAGCATGGAGGGGAGGCTGGGGAGGAAGGGGAGAGAAGGGCCGGTAGATGAGGAACATGCCGATAGTAGCGGTAGCGCAGTATACTACCGCTTTTCAGGCCACCCCGGCCCCCCTAAATCTCGGGGGGAGATATCCCTAAGGAAAGAGCTCCCCATCCCATCCTCCCTGGAGCTCGGCTGGAGGAGCATACAGCGTGGACACTGAGACAGACAGATCAAGCATGAAAAGGTATGTGCTCTTGGCAGCCCCCGGTGGCGACAATAGGCATAGCATACATTTACTTAAAGGAGAAACCTAATAGAATAAAAAAATTCTGAGGAATCTCCCTTACCTTATCCAGCTGCAGGGTTCTGTTACACAGACCCAATCTTCACCTCTCACGGTGGGCTCCGTTTGGAAAACCTTCAGAGACAGGGGCCCCCTAGAATAGGAGGATCCGCAGTTCTGGGCCCGTAAAGCACCCCTTCAGGGATTTGGCTAGAAAAACCAAATACTGGATCCCGGGGTCCAGCTCTCTAAAAAGAGAAGCGTTACAGGTAAAACCTTGTTTCTTCGGACACGAGGCCCGGGTACCATCCAATTTGCCCTAAAAAAGCACTTTGAATGGATCCGGTTGCATGGCTTGCCCCAGTATAGGATATCCTTTTGGAGCTTTAGCACAGCACATCTTATTCGTGACCAACACCTAAGACACTGGCAAAAAAACTGAGGTATCCCCAGTAAGTGGAGGGGTTATATAGGGGGTTGAACTTCCTGTCTAGGGTGTGACCAGTGTCCAATCACCTTATGCTACCCATAACCCATCAGTAATTACTCAGGCTCTGTGTCCAGTGATGTACGAGAAAGAAAATAGGTTTTGCCAGGAGTCTGAGGTCAAAATATCATATCCCCCTGAGCCAGTCCTGAGGTAGAAGTATCAGTGGAATGCCGTCCATTCTCAATCCTGCAGAATTTAGAAGAAGAAAGAGTTTCAAGGAAGGGAAGTCATAGGTAAGGATGTACTGATCCCACTGAGCCACCACAGCATCCGCTGTTTCCATCAGAGGATTTCTGCAACTAAAGACAAACATGTCTAGTTTGTTGTTGAACCTGAAGGCCAGGAGGTAAACACATCCTGCATCCCTCACCTGTGACACAGGTTTTGGAACACCTTCAGGTGTAGGGACGATTCTTTTGGGTGCAGGGGTTGCCAGCTTTGGAAAATTGGCTGCCGATTCTCCACATCTAGAATGAAAACTGTGAAAAAGCTGGAAATTGTAGTTCTGCCTATGACAGAATTCTTTCTACCCCTCTTGCCACAGCCAGACTTCTAGTTCCGCTCAAATTGTTGAGGTACACCACTGCTGTGGAAATTTCCAACTGAATACTAACCGGATCACCCTCCAAGTTTGGGTGTCCCGCACTGTGGGGGCAAGCAAATCAACTGAAGTTCCAGAATGTTAATCAGGAGATGAGATTCCTCCAATGACCAAGTCCCCTGCACCAACAAGGTACCCAGAACTCCTGCTAAGCCCCACAGGCTGGCATCCATTGTGAGGATCTTCCAAGAGATCAGAAGAAAGAACTTCTCCAACTCCAGAGCAGGATCCCTGACCAACAAGGAAGAGATAGCCTAGTTTTTGTGGTGAATCGATGTATCCAATGGACCAACTTGTTCCACAATGACAGAATTTTGAGTTGTAGGGGTCTGAAGTGGAACTGGGCAAACAGGACTAACTCAAAAGAGGCTGCCCTCAGTCCTGATACTCTCATGCAGATGCAGGTGACTCCTGCACTAAAGGGTCCGAGTCTGGGGAAGAAAAACTCAGACTTGAGCTGTGTCTAGGATAAGACTTCGATACAAGTGTTTTCGAGCTGACTTCTGAAGGTTCAGGACCCAACCAAACCTTTGCAAGGTCTGAACAGTTTGGAGTACAATATTGAAGGTACAGCAATGGTCAGAACTACAGATTTAAAGGGGTTGTAAACCCTCGTGTTTTTTCACCTTAATGCATTTTATGCATTAAGGTGAAAAAACTTCTGTCACTGAGCAGCCCCCCCGTATTACTCACCCGAGCCCCGTAATTCCCACGCCGGAGATGGGCTCACCCTCTCTGCCCATTGTCTCGGGTCTTGATTGGAAAGATTGATAGCAGCACAGCCATTGGCTCCCGCTGCTGTCAATCAAATCCAATGACACGGACGCCAGGGGGTGGGGCCAAGTCTGGCATTCTGTGTCTATGGACACAAAAGCTGGACTCAGGAGCGCGCCCACACGGTAACCCCCAGGGAGAGCGCTTCTCCTAGGTGGTTTCCCGATGTAGGGAGGAGCTGCGAGCGCCGTGGGGGGACCCCAGAAGACGAAGATCAGGGCAACTCTGTGCAAAACTAACTGCACAGTGGAGGTAAGTATATGTTATGTAAAAAAAAAAAAAAAAAAAATTAGGGTTTACAACCCCTTTAAGGATGCGTTAATTCACTTAATCTGAAAAAAAACAAAAATAAGCAAACGGTTTGGCCTGCCAGTGGGGAACGTGAACAGAATTCTAGAATACGTCACTAGTGGGATCATCAGCAGAAGGAAGGAGGTCCTGATTCTACTATATTGAGCTTTAGTTAGACCTCATTTAGAATACTGTGTCCACCTCTGCAGACCTCACATACAAAGATATGAGATAGAATGAGCCAAAAAGATGGTCAACAAAAAGGGCAACATTTTTTTCTTTTACGTCCTAGCAGGTCAGCGTGGGGCTAGCACATAGGCACTAGTTAATTTTCTTTCTAAAAGGTATGCTTTAAAGGTTGCAAATCAGATTATTTACTTAGGAAAATACTGTGCAAATGTGGCATTTCCTTATACATTGCTCTTTCTAATTTATTCATGGATATAAGTTTGTTGTACATACAGTTCAATTTTGTCAATGAAATAAACACATCTAATGAAACCTTGCTACTATTATATTTTATTCATCAGTTCTCCCCCAAACATTAATAGTCAAGGTGCACAGCAGGACTCTAACTTATATCTGCATACATTTTCAATCAATTCCAGTCGCTTCCGGCACAGAGGGGATTAGTAACAGCACACACTATAAGAATACCCTATGGGTGGACAGAAATCCTCTAATTTCTTCCGCTTACAGCCCTCCTTTCTGACCCTCTATAGATCAGCTGTCTGTAACTACCTCTGATCCACGTCAATACTCAATAACCTGAAGCCAACATATAAATGCAGTGCAACGTCTGAAGCACCTGCCCTGACTCTGGGGTCAAAGGACATCCAATATTCAATAGGAAGACCAACATTTTCCCTTTATTTGGCTGCAATGGAGTGTGGGCATCTCTCTGGATACTGAGAGAAACCGAAACTGCTCTACCTGCATTTTGCCAGTCATACACTGCTGGTAATATTGCCAAGATAATGGTGGCACAAAACACACTGCAGTCAGAAGTAAAATTCCACTTTAGTGGAGAAAAAAAATTATCTCCATGCCAGTTATACATGGCAAGTATTTTAGCAAGTTCATTGCAGATTCTTATCTACTTTGAACACTGAGGCAGGCTACTGCTCTAACTTATTTACTCTAACTATAGCAGCGTCTATAGTAAAGTTTTTCTTTACTATTGAATGGTGGCCAAACAGATGCGGATCTGATCGAATCATTCTTCACAGAACTGAACAGTATGATCAAATCTATAATACATACTTTGCACATTTTCAGCAAAACCAATCAATTTCATCAAACGTATTCAGATCATTCTGGGAAGAAAATCCGGTCAGAGGTAAGAAGATAGATTGGTATTATTGTTTGCATGGCACATTGGGAAAGCTTTTCCATCCTCTGATCACATTTTATTTCTGGACAATGAATTGATCGGAAATACGATCATATATAAAATTGTTCCATGTATAACCACCATACGAAGTAGAAAAGCCCATAAAAATTCACAGCAGCTGAACTGTCTTCTTCACTTTAAAGTGGAACTATGTTAGTTCTTCAGTGAAATCGCACAGCAGCGTTGTCATCTTTTGGATAGGGTAGTACTGGAAATTGGGTATTTTTAAAGTGATAATCAAATGAAAGCCTTATTCCAACTAACACATGTTAAGCAGATACAGCAACAGTTTAATTTATTATTTCGACAATTTACACTGCACATTACCTATTGTATATTCATATCAGTCTCTCTCCTCAAGGACCTCAACTCAAGATCCCTATCTCACATGAATACATACACATACTAGGGCTCATTTAAACAGGAGCTAGTTAATCTACCTGTAAGTTTTTGGAGTGTGGGAAGAAAATGGAGTACCCACAGGAAACACATGCATGCACAGGAGAACATGTGAACTCTACGCAGGTAGTGTTCTGACTGATATTCAAACGAAGGCCCCCAGTGCTTCAAGGCATGATTTGCTTTACACTATATGTGTGTGTACATGGGGACCCCGTTATCATTCTGTTGAAGTTGGTCGAGTAAAGACTGCACATGATAAGCTTCTTCTGTAATCACACCAGCCAGGGTTTTACAACTCTAAACCTGGAAGTGCTCAGAGCTGAAAGCTCTCAGGTCCATACTACCCAGGGGTAATTTAAAAAGTTAACAGAGTCTTTATTAAATACAAAATATATAACAATTGTTACAATACATGTTAAAATTGGTTAGTTGAGATTTTGCAAATTCAGTGTACTCAAATTGAGATCACCAAAACTGGATATGAGGCTGATCAACACCCAACACGTTTCGAAATTGCTTTTCTTCTTCAGGGGTGTATGAACATTAAAGAAATAGGATTTGTTTCTTTTGGAGCAATGAGTACATCTTAGAAAAATAGCCAGGGTTATAAATTGGCTGCAAATTGTCCTCTCAACGTCACCGAGGAGCATCAGAAACCAGTGCCCAGTCAGTGAATCACTGGGGTCGGGTAATTCACCGGGACCAAAGTATTGGAGTATGTGCTATGTCTGGAGTGTTCATGCAATGCCAGCAACTTTTGTTTTATTTTTGTTGCATGGTCACTGCGTATTTAAGCCACGCTTTTGCATAACATGGGTTAGTGATATGCATTTAGGTCAATGTATGGACAGAAGGGTCAATGGAAAAGGATCTATCCAGGGTCATACCTCCAACAGCTGGAGTCTGGAACTCATTCTGTGCACATGGTTGTGCAGTCAGAGAACAAATGGACATTGCATAAATTTCAACACAGTTACAGAAAATTCCTCTGTGCATTATGCAGGGGAAGGAACCACTCTGGTTGCAGCCAAAGAGGACTCTGAGGAATGTGGACTTAAGCATTAAAGAGCAATCCTGGCTGTCGGCATCAAGTCCAAAAGAAGGAACGCTGTAAATTTGAGTGTTGGAGCACAAATAAAGTGATATTATCCACAAGGGAAAAACTCAGGAGGCAGACTACTCATGCCAGGGTCCCTAAAAAAAAGGTAGGCAAGCCCTCCCATTTCTACAGCAGCATTCTGGACAGCATTCTGTATCCAACAGTCACATTCTAGACAGCCTTCTACCCTCCAGAGGGCACACTCCAAAGGAACCTTCAGGCATACAGGTGGGTGTATCGCAGCCCTGGACATGTAAAGTGGACCGTGACTAACAGAGGTCATATTCCTTATGATCACTAAGGCAGTGATAAGGAACAGCTGATTTGAAATACTGCACACATGAGCTCTCTTGGCTCTGCACTAAACCAAGAAACTTGATTGAAGAAAAAAAAAGTCCTAATAAAGAGATAAAAATGGTGATTGCTGAGGATAAAATACATTCTCCTAGGAGATTAGTGTAAACCTAAAGCACAATAGTAATGGAATGGGGGTATACTGCCAGTAAAGAAATTTTTTGTCCACAGTGTTCAATCCTGATGGTGCCAGCCTAATCTAGAAAGTGCTTGTAATGTTGCATGGTTTTCCAGTCAACAGGACAAGAAGTGAGAGGCAATCTTTCGAATACTGACACATACAACAATAATCAGTTGAAATGCCACCTCCAGCACTTTTCAAAGTGGTTCCTGAAATATAAAGATAGAGTCCTACTGGTGTATAGAAGAAAAAAGTGTGTTGGTTGGACCTATTTCCCAGCACAATGGCGAGTCTCTGCTGACAATCATTAATGTATACCAGACATGCCAAACTCAAATGAAACACTGGGCTAATCTGAGTAGAATCAAATTTTAAAAGGGCCACATTATACCAGATAAAGCACCTACAAATGTATTAATTATAATACATCATATTTAATTATGACACTTCAGTAGTTAAAATTATTGTAATAGTTACAACTTACACAACTTTTAACCCTAGAAGGAGGCCATAAACCCATTTTCTAAGGTAATCAGTTAAAAATGAGATCCTACTTTTAAAACAAAATCAAACAAAAGAAAAACAGGTGATTTGGTTTTAATAAGCCCCCGTCAACTCCAAGCAACACCCACATTCAGCTGCAAAGGCAGCCTTGTGGGGTTGTGCATATTCGGCAGATGCAATGTTTTCTTGATCAGCAAAAATGATCCTCCCCATCATGTTCAGCAGACTATACCACTGCAACTGCGAGCCAACTGATAGGATCGCAGTTGCGTAGTTTTCCAATTCAAAAAGGTAATCTGGCTGCAGTGGCACTAAACCTTTGATACTAAGTGTTCCATGTAAAAACTCTTTACATGACGTGGAAGACAAAAATAAGCAATTGCCACTTTTGCATAAAGATGTTCCATAAACAAAATGGCAAAGATCTTCCAGTATACTAAAAGAAATAATAAATTCAGTACTAAACCCCTTGAAATCTTTTTAATGACATTGGACATGCTAATAAAATATTTCACAGTAAAATAATACTAAAGATTTAAATTAGAGAAACAGCTGAATCAGATACAGAACTACCCTGTGGGCCCAGTAATAAAGCTGTAGTGTGGCCTAAGCAATGTGCTTTATAAATATGCAAAATAAGTAGTCCAATTACAGTACTTCCAATGACCGACAACAACAAAAAAAAGCTAGAAGGAGAAAGCCTGATCATGTGACCTGTCAAAGACGCATGACCCTCTTCCTGCAATCACAGACTTTTCTCTGCAGCATCATGCCAACAGAATTCTGTAGCATACTGCAGACTCTAAACCATGGGATGCATTTTCTATATAATTTATGAAATGCAGGCATAGTGTGGTAAATACACTGCAGTATCCAGCGTACTATAGGTACAGGTGTTGACTCTCTGCTGTGTGTATACAGTTTTCACCACATCCTAGATTATATGCATCTTTTCATTTGTACACACTTTCCTGCAACAACCAGAAAGAAGACACTGAACTTGCTAATAGTGAGGAATGGGAATCCCTGGCCTTCTACCTGTATAGCAGCAAACAGAACATGGCTAAGTAGCTATGATGAGGTAGGATCAACATATAAGTAGCTGCCCCTGGAGTTGTAACCTCTGACCTTGGCTGAAGCCCAAATCAATGAAAGCTGTAACCCGCCAAATTGGTTCTCTAACAGGATTAGGGACCCTCTTATCACACAGTGTGTGATAATCCTGTCAGTAATTAGACTAATAGAAGAAGTCCCTGCAGGGAGGTTTACATACAGCAGTGGACACAGATGCAAAGTACTTTATAAATATAACTTCTTACTACCTGAAGTCATATAGCCACAAAATGTCAAAATTCACAATAACCCCTATCTATCTATCTATCTATCTATCTATCTATCTATCTATCTATCTATCTATCTATCTATCTATCTATCTATCTATCTATCTATCTATCTATCTATCTATCTATCTATCATTTGATGTGAATATGCAGGCTTGTTCGTGATTATATATAGGTTTATTGTAGTACTAAAAGAAAGAAGGGGACCTACATTCTTTTTGACGTGTTTCCATTTATCTTAGTTACAAACTTCAGTTTCCTACTGAAGTGTACCATGTTTTGCACCGTTATCACATTTTAATCCACTAAGCAGATTTATGAACGGGATTTTCTGATGAAATTTAGATTCAGTGAGTTTGCCAGTATTTTTCTTCACATTGAAAGTGGTGAACTAAAGCAATGCACTTTAGAACATGTAAATATATGCACAGGAGATTTTTGCAGCCATACAAGACCCCATATATGAGTCCAAAGGTTCTATTTTCTTGTCTAATCCTGATGCATACTTCATCTGTTGACCCATAGTAAGGCCTAGCACAGTTCCCTGTGCCGCTGAAAGTAGGTGAATATGAAGCATAGGCCTCCAGTTCTTGTTGTGATCTCCATTTCCTTTTTTTGTGGAACATTCCCCACTTCCTTTTTAATTATTTTTTTTTGTATGCCACTTTCAGGTATCTGGATTTGGAGTCAGTTTATCATGTATTAAATATAGCAAAATGAAGATATACAACTTAAACATTGGTGAGAAAATTTTAAATTTGGTGATCTCATAAACTGCCAATTCTTACTTCATTGGCCATGTTTGTAATTAGCTACAATTGAATTCTACTGCTCTCTCAACGTGCAATGCAAAGCAAAACTAAAAAACAAACCAAAAAAAATCCACATAATATAATACAGTACATAATAATATTAATATTAAGCAATGTTCACTAATCCATCTTAGTATTCTATAGCAGTGGGGTACATTATGGTGTAAAACTGTCAGAAAAGAAAAGGAAACATTCTCGCATCAGACTATTCCATTTTCAATGCTGAATTTGTTTTACCTTCACTCACGGATAAGCATGCAATCAGGAAACATTTTCAAAATGTGCAGCAAATGCAACACCAATGTTTTTTAAAATAAAGCTATACATGGTCACTGCTCCATACAGGACGCTAAACATAACAGATAAGTTGTTGCTAATATATATATATATATATATATATATATATATATACGCATACATATACACAATTTTATGCATCCTACATATACACTCCCACACACACATAGATAACACATGCATAAATGTATCATATTAAACAATGTGTACATCTACAGAGTGGCACCTGTCCCATATATTAAATCTGAACTAATTTATGGACAGTGTCAGCTGCTCAGGTGGAAGTAACACTCGCTGTGTGTGCGCTGTTGGGTGGTGCTCAGTCGTGCTGTGTTTGCCTGTCTGAATGCTGAATGCCCCTGTAGTGGATGTGCTGTACAGGGCAGGCAGTGCTGTCACCTCCGCTTTGTCCATGGCACGCTGATTACCCTCTTTTTTCCTGCCCGAGCTCCGCTTTGCGAATACTATCAAGGTCAGAGTCAGTCGCTCAGAAAAATAAAATTAAAATCCCCCCCCCCCCACAAACTGGGCTGTGCATCCCTCCCCTGAAGTGCTTCACTGGGTGCATCTCCAGGAGAAAGGACATGTATTGCTTTACACAGGCACAACTAAAATATATTCAACTAGCAACCTATAAGTAAAGAAGGATGAGCCCTGAACAGCTCGTAGTCTTCATATAATTACATGTAGACAGCAGTAGAAAGATTTTATAGTGACCAACAAGCTGAAATGCACGAATAATCCAGGAAGACGTCTGCTAAATTACAGAATGTTGATAGACTAGCTAAAAAAAATCTCTTTAAGATACCAATACACAGAGAGATTACTAAAGTAACATAGACCATTTGAATGTCAATTAAAACTATTTACATCAGAACCATCTGTTCTGCAACAATCAGCTCAGCAACAATGGATCCTGGATCCAGATATTGAGGTTGGGTCCATTTCCACATCAGTTTATAGAGCGATCACCTAGTTCAAGCCAAATTGTTCAGAACACAGTAATTTGTATTATTTTACTGCCTCATCAGGTTAGTAGCATATAAAACTAGCTTGACGTACTTAACTGTCATATCAACAAAATTTGTACACATAGAATGCTATCAATCTAGATGAATTTCAGTTTAAGATTTCAGATATTGCAGACAAACGACAGCTACAATTGGTTCACACTATATCAGCATATATACAGTGCTCACACTATTACTGCAGTATATATAATTCTACAATAACACGTACTGTATTCTTCTGAATGATTTCTACATAAATGAAGTGGTCAAAGAGAGTATGTTTTATTTCTTGTCCTATCTCGAACATTACAAATATGTCCCACAAAGGAGGGGGCACAGAAAGGGTCATTACTTCTGCCAAGGTGCCTTCTGTGACCTGCCCGCCAGGGTCTCCTTCCAGGACACTGGAAATAGTGACAAACCCCATCACCCCGCATTAGGCACCTATCTGTAATCCCCCTAATTCCATGGTGCTGCAAATGCATCGGCTAAAGGGCACAATGTCTGACTGACTGATGCCGAAGGGACAGTTTCTACCCAGGGCTGTCACATCCTGCAGACTTTCTTCCAATCTATCAACCTTTTCTCATATCCAATATGGGGTGTAAGAAGTGAATTTGAACACTAGGTGGCACTGTAGCACTACACTTTACAGCCCTCTAGGTTCCTGAACAGTTTTTGACTAGACAATAAGCACACAAGCTTGCTTTGAGCATGTTGCATTCCAGTAGCTCGCTCTCTAGGTGGTGATGGTGGAAGGGGGAATTTTGACATTTACTTTTATATACATCTCGGTCACAGAGTTGTGCTAACTCAAGACAGCTTTTTAAATATATTTTGCTCTATTGCTGGTGGAAACTACATTTACTTTCCTTGGCGGGGTACGGTAGTCGATCTGGGGGGGGGGGGGGGGGGATGTCTCTACCAGATCTAAAAATACTTTTTTTTTTTTTAGAGTTTCCTACATTTTTAAAATGAGTGATCCAGTGAATAAGCTCAACAATTTTATTTATTGCACAGAGCTCGGGTCAGTAAAAAAAAAAAAAAAATCTAAATAGGCATATTTCAAAACATAAAATAGGTACTAAATATTACTCCATTCCCTATTTTCCAATATTGGGGAAAAAAGTGAGAATTACAAGGTTTTTTAAACAATTAACCTCTGTTATATAGAAATATAATCATGATAAATATAACTAAATATTCATAATATAATTGAAATGAAAATGGTGGTGGTGGTACAAGGAGTACCCAGCCAGGAATATGTGGATTTCTTCATATTATCATAGCTTATATTGATTGGGTCAATTACTGGCAAAGGAGATCCCAAACTAAGCAATCTGCTACAATCAGACTGTGTAGGAGCAGCTTAAAACCAACACCCTTGGTATTCAACATGTCTAAATTCTAAAACCTAATTCTAATCTAATCTAATTTAAAATTAATTTAATTCTCATTTAAGGAGTTACTATTGAAAGGACATGACAAGATCTGTTTTGATGCCCAATTTCTTGCAGCTTCATATGACGTCCCCTGAGGTGACAGAGATTATGCTCTACTATACTATATACTGTACTAGCTCTGTCACTAGACTGCACTCTGCTTGTCGTCACCATCTCATGTCTCATTCTCACCACTGTCAGCTATGGCACTAGGTGTACATTACCCATGGAAAGACATTGGGCGCTTTAAAAGTTCAGGCGTGTCACCAATAATCCAAGCTTTCCTTACCCGCACAGCTTGGCTGTAGGGCCCAATGTTAGCAGGCGCCCAGTGGGAGATGCTCTGGACATGCATAGCTGTCTTTTCTGCAGTGAAGTCATCCCTGCAAGTGACAGGCAGCCAGAAGAGAACATCCATCTTAAAGAGAGTGTCCCGAGGTAGACAACACTGCACACATACTCTGGAATGTCAAAAAAAAAACAATTATTCTTCTATTATATAACTGGACAAGATTTTATATAGGAAAAAAAAAAAAAAACATTCTCATGAGCAAATAAACTATTTTACAAATCAAAAAAAGAAAATGGAAGACAGCTCTGTTTGTTTTAATTTCTTACTAAAATCTGCTGTCCCTTAACACAGTACAATATCTCTAAGCCCTGCAAGGCTGAGCTGGTGGCCTCTATAAAAGAACCCTGTCTTGAAAGAAACATCAAGGCTGCTATTGCTGATCTTTCCTGAAAATGAATGCTGCTTGTTCTTTTGGTGCAATACATTGAACCCCTGACCCAGAACCAGTACACATAAGGACTTCTGACTTTTCTCTGACTTCCGATCTGCAAACTTTGGGACAGTGACTAAAATTGCTGAAGCCAATGTCAGCAAAATAGTCAGGCAACTAGCAGAAAGTGGACAGCAGACATCTACAGAATTTCTCCAATAGCAGTTACACCTAGGTACTGTAGGTACCAACGTGAACTGGCACATGTTACATTAAAGCAGCCCATTCACTTATAATCGTTTCTTAAAGAGCCTCAACACATTAAAAAAAAAAACATGCCTGCATTGCTTTTGGGAAACACAGCACCCAATAATGCACAAAGCATTCCCATATGTGCACTACAGAACGGGTGCATGTGTTTATTCTGTATATGCGAATAAGGGTGTTTTATTCAAAAATGAATAGAAACGTGTTGCAACATGTGTATACAACATTAATATGTGATGCAGAAAAACATGTTTAATGCCAATTACTGCATGTGGACAGATATAAATGCACCCTAAAACCTGTTCCTGATATGTTAATAAAAAGAGGGGTCTCAGCTGTATACCGTACATTGCAAATCTAAGTGGAAACTACATACCACTCTCACCGTACCTGTGCACGTGTGGCCCTACTCTAATCTATTATTGTACCTGCACCAGTGTGTGCATAACAATAAAAAAGCTTAAAGCAGAAATCCATCTTTTTTTTCTTTTAAGAATGCATGTATAGAAGGCATGCGTGAATGTAAAAAAACATTGAGCTTTCACAACCACTTTAAAAGTTACAGCAACTCATCAAAGTTCCAAGTGCGTGTAATAAAAAAAATTAGATATCACCTGCCTGCTAATGCAGCTTCAGTTGGTAATTATGTCCCCAGCTAAAAGTGCACTTTAATAAATAGCCTTTAAAAGTAGACAAGATTAGCTTACCGAGCAGGGGGTGCCACGGAGAAGAGTCTCCCATATTCAGCATTGATGGTGGCAAAGTCGTCCATGTTTTGGACATATAAATGAACCAGTACAGCATCACTTATCTGTAGACCGTTCTCTTCCACTTGCGCTACAACAAACATCACCAAAATTAAAAATGACAAATCTAGCAACAGTTTAGATGTGGCTTTTAATCAAAAGCAAATGATTATTACACTGGTGGCACAACATTTCCATTTACAGTACATGTTGTCTGCAAAGAAAGACAAGTTGGATATTGCATGGACATTCCAGAGGAACAAACTTCTAGCAGCAGCTGACTTCATTATCCACTGCTATTGGGCACATAACATTATTGGGTCCCTATGTTTGTTCAGTTCAACCCTAAACACACCTTAGGCAAAGCCCTAAAATTAATTTAGAGTAAACCATTAGGTAACAGCTTTTGGTGAGTTTAAAAGATATAGGCTGTAATCCTCATCCTGGGTATACTACCTAATGAGAAACTGACCTATAACAAGCTTGCAGCCAGAAAAATCTAAAAAGTTTGAATGCCTGTTCAAAGTCAATGATCCAATTTTCCCAAGCAGTGGGCAATAGGGACCTTGGAGACCTTGAATTGGAGATGCAGAGTGCAGCACTAATGTGTCTTCTCCATATATCCTCAGTCTTCCAGGTTGAGTGATGCTGCGCGCCTTTCAACCAGGAAGATTAAGGATATTTTATGGCCCAAAAAAAAAAAAAAAAAAGTACTGCAAGGGGACAGCTCGGAAATGAAAATGAATAATAGAGCTAAAACATGTATTTTTTTTTTTTTTTTTTAAATAGCACGGCACTGGGCTTCAAAGTGGATATTTGACTACAATTCATACTTTGTTTGGATCAATAGGACACAAAGCAGCAACACCAAATCCCATAGTTATGTACTGTTAAACAGTACCTTTTTTGTCATTAATAAAAAATATTGCTTCTAAGGTTCCTCTTGTGATTCAAAGTCTAGGCAGAAAGATTAAATGGTCTGTAGGAATTGGTAACATGTTTGGCCTTTCATGTCAATAGAGAATGCAGAAAGTTATGGTTTTCAATCAGCAGGAAGCATATATGCAACTATACCCATCACCATGCACATACAGTATACACACAATACTTAGAAACAGCTCTAACAAAATGAACAGGTTGGCAAGATTTGGGGGAATTTAATAAATACATACTGACACTTTTATGGCAGCACAGCCCTTTAAAATGGATTCAACCAGATTCAAAAATCTCTGCCCTTTCAGTAACTTTACAGCAATTGACTGCAGATTCAGGTAGTTCTTAATAGTGCCACTTTTACAAGGTGGCTTTATTAATGCAACAAATTCAAAAAGAACTGCCTCCAGTTTGTAGATAACAAAACTGGAAATTAAGACAAACTGTAAGCTGACATACAGAGACAGGCCAAGTGCCTGTCTCTGCATGCAGTGTAGCAGAGCAGCATACCTGCCGCCATTATCCCCTCCCTGTCACTGATTGTTAAGGTTGCCATTGGCTTTGCCGCCTCAGTGCGCTTCCTCACTTGGCGTGTGCCATAAATTTATGTGCCTCTTTACAATAGGCACATGAATCTGTTGCCAAAACACCAGCATTTGTCATGTGAAAGTATGTCAGAATTCCAAAGAGTGTCCTCTCTTTACACCTGCTGTCACATTCTGAAAATGGCTGATAGAAGGTACAATGCCCTGCAATGCAGTTTTTTCCTGCAAAAATATGTGCACTTATTTTTTTTCACAAAGATGAACTTAACCTTTAAAGGCTAAGTTCAACTTTACAGAAAAATCTGTAAGGTGAACTTACACAGGACCCCCTCCACATCCCCCCCCCCACTGACCTGCAGCGCGGCGATCTCCCATTCTGAGCCCTGCTATAGCCGCCTCACAGCTATAGCAGCAGGCTCAGAAATCTTCTAAACATACCCCGTCAGGGGGGACGTTTAGGAGCATTCTAATTGGTTGGTGCCATCACATGGGATTTCTAAGCCCCCCGGAGCCGTGGGGCGGCTATAGCAGGATTCAGAACGGGTGATCACCGCACTGCAGGTCAGCAGGACTGGGCGGGGTGAGGAGGGGGTCCTGTGTAAGTTCACCTTACAGATTTTTCTGTAAAGGTGAACTTACACTTTAAATTAATATATTTGATATACAGTAAGTCCCATACTTACAGTGGGGAAAATAATTATTTGATCCCCTACAGATTTTGTAAGTTTGCCCACTTACAAAGAAATGAAGGGTCTATCATTTTTATCACAGGTGTATTTTAAATGATAGAGACAGAATATCAACTAAAAATCCAGAAAAACACATAATACAAATGCTATAAATTGAGCTGCAGTTTAGTGAGTAAAAATAGGATTTCTATTACAGCTTACCTGTAAAATCCTTTTCTTGAAGTACATCATGGGACACAGAGCCTTAAGTAATTACTTAATGGGTTATAGGCCACCTTCAGGTGTTGACACTGGTAAACCCAATCAAGGAAATTTACTCCCTATATAACCCCTCCTTCTTCCAGGAGCACATCAGTTTTTGTAGCAAAACAATATACTTAATCCCAAAAGAGGGGCAGGACCTCTGTGTCCCATGATGTACTCCAAGAAAACTATTTTACAGGTAAGCTGTTATAAAAATCCTATTTTCTTTATCGTACATTATGGGACACAGAGCCTTAAGTAATTACTTAATGGGACGTCCCATAGCAATGCTACTTGAGGGGAGGGAGACACAACCCAGAGGGTACCCCTAGACTTGAGGACCTATACTGCTGCCTGCAGCACACTGCGCCCGAAGGCTATATCCTCATACCTCCTTACATTCACCTGATACAATTTTGTGAATGTATGCACTAAAGACCAAGTTGCGGCCTTACAGATCTGAGCCATGGAGGCCTGGTGATGCACTGCCCAAGAAGCACTAACCGACCTGGTAGAGTGCGCCTTAACTTGAAACGGGGGAATTTTACCCCTTAAATCATAAGTTTGAATTATCACTTGCTGAATCCACTTAGCGACAGTGGATTTCGACGCTGCCTGTCCCTTCTTAGGACCCTCTGGCAGAATAAATAAGACATCAGACTTACGAATCTGAGCAGTTGCCTTAAAATAGATTTTCACTGCTCTAACCACATTTAAGACAATGTAGTGACTTTTCTTCCCTGGAATATGGTTTTGGAAAAAATTATGGCAGGACAATATCTTGGTTCAGGTGAAAACCTGAGATTACCTTTGGCAAAAAGCCTGGACGAGGGCGTACCACCACTCTGTCCTCATGAAAAATCAAATATGGCTCTTTACAAGAAAGAGCAGCCAATTCCGAGACCCTCCTTGCTGAGGATATAGCAACCAAAAATACCAACTTCCTTGTCAGAAGGACTAGGGGAATATGTTGTATTGGTTCAAATGGCTGTTTTGTAACACAGACAAAACTAAGTTCAAGTCCCAAGGGTTCAAGGGAGGTTTGACGGGCAGAATAAGCCACGTCACCCTTTGTATAAAACCCCGGACTAAGAATGAGTAGCATGTGGTGTCTCTTGAAATAAAACTGATAAAGCTGAGACATGGCCTTTAATAGTACTGAAGGCCAATTTCATTTCTATCCCTAATTGTAGAAAGGCAAGAATTCTGCCTATGATATATCTCTGAGGGTGCTAACCCTTGGGTTCACACCAGGAGACATAAGCCCTCCAGACTCTATAATATATAGTTCTCAAAGCTGGCTTCCTTGCATTAATTAGGGTAGAGATAACGGACCAGGAGAGCCCACGTTTCTTCAGAATGTGGGTTTCAATAGCCAAGCCGTTAGATTTAGAGACAGTAAGGTAGGATGGAATATCAGTCCCTGTGAGAGCAGATCTGGCCGTAATGGGAGGGACCATGGGCCCTCCACTGCCATCTTTACGATTTCTGCATACCATAACCTTCTGGGCCATGCTGGTGCCACCAGAATTAACTGCTTTCTGTCCAGCTTGATCCTGCAAAGAAGTCGAGGCAGCAACTGAATAGGGGGGAATGCATAGATCAGTGAGAACTGATCACATGGGGTCACCAATGCATCTGTTCCGCATGCGAATGGATCCCTTGTTCTGGCCACAAAGTTGACTAACTTCATGTTGAACCTGGACGCTAGAAGATCTACGTCCGGAGTCCAGCATCTTTAGCAAACAGTCAGAAATATGTCGGGGTGAAGAGACCATTCCATTGGGAATAACTGCTGGTGACTCAAGTAGTCCGCCTGCCAATTCTCTACTCCCGGAATGAAGACTGCCGATAGGCACGGAACATTCCTTTCTGCCCAAGTTAGAATATGGTTCACCTCTCTCTGCGCTGAGAGACTTTCGGTGCCCCCTTGGCGATTGATATAGGCCACAGCTGTGGCATTGTCGGATTGAATCCTGACAGGACAATCCCGTAACCTGAAAGTCCAGGCCTTTAGAGCCAGACGGACTGCCCGAATCTCTAGGATATTGATGGACTAGGTTCTTTTCGGTTCTTGACCACTGTCCCTGGACAGCTGTCTTTTCTAGTACTGCTCCCTAGCCTGAAAGGCTGGTATCCGTCATTACCACTTTCCAGATGACTGGTCTGAAGGATTTTCCTTTCAGCAGATTCTGGGTTAGTAACCACCAAGTGAGGCTTTGGGACACTCTTGGGGACAGCTGCATTGGCAAGTCTAAAGCTTGAATTGTTTTGTTCCAAGCAGACAGGATATTGTTTTACAACAGTCTTAAATGAAACTGGGCATAGGGAACTGCTTCGAATGAAGCCACCATGGTTCCTAGCAACCTCATGCAAAGGCGAATGGAGGGATCGTCATTTGACCTGATCATCCACACCAACTCTCTTATGGAGTTGATCTTTGCTTGAGACAAGAACACCTTTTCCTGGGCTGTGTCTATGATCAGACCCAAGTACTCCAGTTTTTTTGCGGTATTAAGGAAGATTTCTGTAGGCTGAGAATCCAACCCAACTCTTCAGATAGTTGGTTGTACTGCGTACGCTTTGCTCCAAATGAGCCACCGACTGATCTATTAGTAATAGATCATTTAGGTACACTACAACTGTTATGCCCTGTGTCCTTAACCTGGCTAGAGGTGGGGTCAGCACTTTAGTGAACACCCGGGGTGCTGTGGCTAGCCCGAAGGGCAGGGCTACAAATTGAAAATGTTGCTGTTCTAACTCGAACCACAGAAACTTTTGATGAGCGGGAAATATAGGAGCAGATATGCATCCCTGATGTCGATTGATGCCAGAAGTTTTCCTCCTAGAAGGATAGAAACTGACCTGATCGTCTCCATGCTAAAGGGGCGGATCTTCAAGAACTGATTTAGATTTCTTAGATCTAGAATGGGTCTGACATTTCCATTTGGTTTCGGTACCATAAAAATGTTTGAATAAAACCCCAAACCTTGCACTTTTGTGGGGATCTGTATGATCACTCCTCACTCCTTGAGATATTAATCAGTCTAGTGCCTGAAACAGAGATTGTCTTTTCTCTGGATCTTTGGGAATGCTTGACCTCAGGAAGCGAGATGGTGGAAAGTCCTGAAATTCCAGCTTGTACCCCAGCGTTACCATGGAGATGACCCATCTGTCCTGAATTTCTTCTTTTCAGACTTCTGAAAACTGCAGAAGTCTTCCCCCCACCTTGGTGAGGGGGTTGCCTCTTCATAATGAGGCTTTAGAATTCTGGCTTGCAGGTTTCCGACCCCAGGACTTCTTTTGAACCTGGGTCTGACTCTGAGATCTTCCTCTAGAGTGTGACAGTGAAGGCCCTCGCCCCTGCCTAGAGGCGAAAGCCCCTGGCGTAGGGGAAAGAGCCCGTTTAAATGAAGGGCGTTTATACTTTCTTTTGACTGGCAAAAGAGTACTTTTCCCACTAGAAATTGTTTGGATATATTTGTCCAAGTTTTCTCCAAATAGTCGCTCCCCATGAAAATGGAGCCCAGTTAGGAGGTCTTTACATGGTGCTTCAGCTGACCAAATTTTTTAACCACGGGATTCTATGCATAAGCGTAAGGCGGGACGCCTGGGCAATAGAATCTTTAATAGCATCTATGGCAAAGCATAATGCTTTTGCTAGTTCAGCCAAATCCCGAGCAGGAAGCTCTCTAAGGCTCCATTCACACTAGCGCGTTTTTTGATGCATTTTGCATTTTGCAGAAATGCACGGGAATTTTTTAACATGGGTTCCTATGGAACATGTTCATATCAATGCCTTTTTGTTTCTCTGCATTTTTGGAAAGGGTCAGGGACTTTTTTTCATGCAAAATGCAGCGTTTTGCATGTAATAGAATTCAATGGACAAGCTTCAAAAACGCAAGTGCACCGTCTTTGCAGCGTTTTTGATGCGTTTTTGCCATTTTTTTTTTTTTTTTTAATTTTTTTTTAGACTGTAAAAAAAAAAAAAAAAAAAAACGCAAAACGCAAATCGCGGCAAAAACGTGGCAAAAACGCCACAAAAACGCTGCTCAAAAACATGGCAAGCATGAAAAAAAACCTCCAAAAACGCTCAAAAGCAACATGCATAGGTGTGAATCGAGCCTAAGGGCCTGTTTCAATTGGTCCTTTAGGGATTGACAGACGCCTATTGCAGCGACTGCAGGCTGAGTAATGGCACCTGCCATGGAAAAAGTAGATCTTAACAGGGATTCCAACTCCTTATCTGTTGGATCCTTAGCATCTGTGCATTGTCTACTGGACAAGTTAGGCCTTTATTCACATTGAAAATCGCAGCGTCAACTGTTGGTATTTTCCATCTTTTGGAGAATTTCTCCTCCAGGGGATTGCAATTTTCTTAGGAGGGAGAAAATGCTTATCCGGGTGATCCCAATTCAGCAAAAATAAGCTATTCTAGTAATGCATGTGCAGGAAACGCATGCGAAGGTTGAGAGGGTTTTATCAGCAATTTCTCAGATCTGAGAGGCTGAAAATGGCTCATCTACTGTTGTTTCCTCTGCAGAGGAATCATCATCGGTTTGTTTTTCCTCCTGATCGACTGAGAGTAACACCTCATTCTGTGCCCACTGTTCCCCTTGCAAAGGTTCTGAAGTGGGAGCACGCTTCCTATCCATCTGAATGGAGGATGCAATTAAAGCTGTTAATCTTCCTTCCAGACCCTGCAGGAAGGGGGAAAGGACATCTTCAGTCACGTATACAGGGGCTGAGATGTGAGAAGCAGTTGCACCATCAATTTGTTCCAAATGGCTCACCCTGGCTTGCCATAACTGGTAATTCAGGCAAGGATGACAGCATGGAAATGCGATCCTAGTGCCTGGGGGTGAAACCTTTATGTGGTGTCTTTTTTGGTAGGCATAGTCCTAAGTACAAAAACAGAAGCACTATACAAATTGCACTTAATCGCTGAAAATAGTCATGACATTTAAAGCAGCTATAAAATTCAGCCTAGTGCTGGAAAAAAGGTGTCATTCCTGTATTAGGAATGCCAGTTTGCAACCCTCACATGTCCCACAGCTCTTGTGTCCTTGTGTTGCAGGCTGCTTGTTTTCTCCTCGTCAGCCGAGGAGACACTGTCACAGCTGTGTTGTATTTGTTTTTAGCCTGCCGTGTGTCCTCATGGATGTTCACGGCATCGTGCTTAGGCCCCGCCCCCTCCGAGAAAAAAATTCTGCCCCTTTTTACTTTTAAAATGTTCCTGCGCTTGTGCGGACGTGACAACAGTGAAATCAGCCACAGTTAAAACAATAAGTGGTCTTAGTGGGACCTCCGCATCCCGACCCCGCGGTGGGGGTGGGGGGGGGTAATGTAAGGGGGGTACAGCACTGCTGCCCCCCTAACCCTCTGGTCCCATCAGGGGGGAGAAGAAAACATTTTTGCAGCTCTCTTTTACCTTGCAAAGTCTCCCTCCACACGCTGCTGCAACCAGACACGGACTGAGCTTACAGTGAAGACAACAGAGTAAGGTACAACATTTTTCCCTAATGGAAGAAATACATAGATGTTTTTAATACCTAAGTTTCTTCCCTTCCCTTATCCTCGCTGCAGAATTAGCTGAATTAACAGATAATCCAACCTTCACCCATCACGACGGGCTGCGTAGCAAACCTTCAAGGACTTGGTCCCTAAAACGGGGTTCCAAGTGCCTTGGACTTGTAAAGAGCACCCCATCAGGAAGTTTAGGTAATGTAACAAGACCTAAGCCCTGGGTTCCAGCCCTACAAAGAGAGGCGTTACAGGCAAAACCTCGTGCTTTGGATACGAGGCCCCAGGTACCATCCCTTTAGGCCTCAATGGCACTTTGGATGGATCTGGTCTATAGAGGCTATTTAAATCCAGCATGGATCCCTCCTGGAGCTCCTCAGAGCACGTGACCAACACCTTTAGACACTGGCAAAAAAACTGATGTGCTCCTGGAAGGAAGAGGGGTTATAAAGGGCATAAACTTCCTTAATTGGGTTTACCAGTGTCAACACCTGAAGGTGGCCTATAACCCATTAAGTAATTACTTAAGGCTCCGTATCCCATGATGTATGATAAAGAAATAAGTATTTGATCCCCTTCCAACCAACAATAATTCTGGCTCCCGCAGATTGGCTACAGTATGGGCTCATGTGCTACACAGATTAGTCCTGTGAATTTAAGAAGGTGCTCCTAACGACAACTCATTATGTGTATAAAAAGTCACCTGTCCACAGAACCTCTTTCTTCCATTCAAACCTCATCATCATAGGCAAGACCAAAGAGCTGTCAAAGGACGCCAGGGAAAAGATTGTAGACCTGCACAAGGCTGGAATGGGCTGCAAGACCATCAGCAAGAAGCTTGGTGAGAATGAGACAACTGTTGAAGTGATTATTCGCAAATGAAAGAAATATAAAATAACCATCAATCGCCCTCAGTGTGGAGCTCTATGCAAGATTTCATCTAACGGGGTAAGGATGATCATCAGAAAAGTGAGGGATCAGCCCAGAGCTACAAGGGAGGAGCTTGTGACTGATCTCAACGTAGTTAGGACCAAAGTCACCAAACAAACCATTGATAACACAATACTCTGCCAAGGATTGAAATCTTGCAGCACCCGCAAAGTCCCCCTCCTCAACAAGGCACATGTACAAGCCCATCTGAAGTTTGCCAATGAACATCTAAATGATTCAGAGAAGGAATGGGAGAAAGAAAAATGCTGAGTATGACCCTAAGAACACCATCCCTACAGTCAAAGCATGGAGGTGGAAACAAGCTTTGGGGCTGTTTCTCTGCTAAAGGTACAGGCCAAATGTGACGCATTGAGGGGCCAATGGACAGAGCCATATATTGTAAAATCTTGGATAAGAATCTTTTTCCCTCAGCCAGAACACTAAAAATGGGTCGTGGATGGGTCTTCCAGCATGACAATTACCCAAAACATGCTGCCAAGGCCACAAAGGAGTGGCTCAAGAAGAATAAAGGTCATGTAGTGGCCTAGCCAGTCTCCAGACCTTAATCCTATGGAAAATTTATGGAGGGAGCTGAAACTTCAAGTTGCCAAGCAACAGCCAAGAAACCTCAAAGTGGTTGTAAACTCTATTACACCACTTGTACCCTACAGGTAAGCCTATAATAAGGCTTACCTGTAGGTACTGGAAATATCTCCTAAACTTGCGCAGTTTAGGAGATATTTACTATATACGATGCTGCCGACGTCATCAGCGCATGTGCACTGAAGAAAACGGCCCGCTGGTGTCGTTTTCAGGGCCCGTGCCGTGACCGGCGGCTCCTGCGCACATGCGAAAGTAACTCCGGTGAAAGATGTCGGCCATGAGAGCGGAGTGCGGGCGGCACTGCAGGGCAGTGCATACTAGATGCATACTAGCTCTGCATTCTATGTATTAGGATAAAAAACCTTCTGTGTGCAGCAACTCCCTAATACTTACCTGAGCCCCCTCTCTATCCAGCGATGTTGTAGGATTGCCTCAGCTGCCCGGGACTCTCCTCCTCATTGGCTGAAACAGCAGCATGGCGCCATTGGCTTCCACTGTCGTGAATCAAAGCCAGTCAGCCAATGAGGAGAGAAAGGGGGCAGGCAAGGCCACAGCTCCATGTCTGAATGGATACACAGAGCTGCAGCCTGACTCAGGTGTCGCCATAGCAAGCTGCCTGGGGGCCAGGAGAGCCGAAGAGGGACCTGAGAAGAGGAGGATCTGGGCTTCTCTGTGCAAATCCACTGCACAGGGCAGGTACATGTTTATTATTTTTAACAAAAAATAACAAGGCTTTACAATAACTGAGAAGTGTGCAAACCTGATAACCAACTACAAGAAATGCCTTACCTATTGTCAGGGCTGGGCTCAGCCCTTCCTTCTCAAAGCTGGCCGCTCAGCTGTCAGCTAATTGCCAGCTCCTTTCTCTCCACAGTGACTCACCTGTTGATGATATCCTGCTCGTCAGTCCTCGCTACTTGAGCCGTCCAGCCCAGATGATCTCTGGCTTCACCTTGGTCACATCTCTAGACGCGCTCTCCTGTGTTCCTGTCAAAAAGACTTGCTTGGCTGACATTCCTTCTGGCTCCAGATCCTGCTTGCTGTTCTACTATGCTCATCTCTGGCTCCCTGACGTTTTGGCTTGTCTGACTATCCGTTACAGTTCCTGAACTATGGCTATGTTTTGACTACATTTACTCTGTTTACCTTTTTATTATTATTATTATTATACAAATTTAACTGTACTTCTGTCTCAGTCCGATTCATGGTTTCTGACACTTATGTGCTTGCCAACAAGCGTTTCTACACCAAGTATGTAGTCATGTTTTGTTTCGGGATCAAATACTTATTTTACTCACTGAACTGTACCTTAAAGTGGTTGTTAAGCCATTCCAACCTGTATACACCACCAGCACTGCCTCCTATTGCAATGTACCCCTCTGTGTATGATTTATAAAAATAAATGCTGCAAACACCTAATTTCACAGCCGAGATTGCGATCACATGATCAGCCAGCTTTCTCCTTTCCTCCTCTGACAGATGCAGGCCGAGATTCCTCTGCCGACGTCCGTTGGGAGGGGAGGAGGAGAGCAGGAGAGAGCTGGCCGGTCATGTGATCGCAATCTCGGCTGTGAAATGAGGTATTTGCAGCATTTATATTAATAAATCATACACAGAGGGGGACACTGCTCTAGGAGGAAGTGCAGAGGGTTTATGGTGTATATCAGTTTGTTATGGCAACAGCTAGCTGCCATAATGCCGGTATCCTCTTCTTCAGCGGGCGGTTCGCTTTCAGATAAAAGTGGTCTCTGCGGGGGGATTCGCCGCAAGATCACTTATCGGCGGTGGGGGAAGTAATTTTGTTTGGGGGTTCTAAGTCATTTTCTAGAAAAAAATATGTTTTGTAACTTGTAAACAGCAAATCTCAGAAAGAGGCTCGGTCCTTAAAGTGGTGTTCCACCCAAAAAAAAAAAAAAAAAATACATGAATGTGCCTAAAAAAAATAAAAAAAAAATTTGGAAATTTTTTTTTTTTTTACTCACCTCTAAATGCCTGTTGCTAGGTGGTCCCTCGTTGTCTGTCTCTTTCAGTGCCTGGGCTGGTGACATCACTTCCCCTCAGCACAGGAAGGGCTTAGCTCTGCTCCCTCCCTCTTGTCAATCATCTGGGACCCATTACAGGTCCCAGATGACTGAGCGGCCATTCACGGCGCGCTGTGCCGCTCGCGCATGCGCAGTGGGTGCCCGGCTGTGAAGCTACAGCCCGGCGCCCATAGTTGCAATGCCGGCACCGCTGACCAGAGGGGGAGACGAGCGGGGCTCGCATCGCTGGACCCTGGGACAGGTAAGTGTTCAATTAAAAGTCAGCAGCTGCAGTATTTGTAGCTGCTGACTTTTATTTTATTTTTTTTTAATGGGAACTCCTCTTTAAGTGGTTAAACTACACCTATGATAAAAACTACAGACCCTTCATTTCTAAGTGGGCAAACTTACAAAATCTGCAGGGGATCAAATATGTATTTTCCCCACTATATGAATGAGTTCTAGTCCAGGAGTTTGTTTGTAAGTCCAATAAAGTGAGTTTTATAATAATTTTCACACAAATAATGCATAAAAAAAACAAACCCAAAAATACTGTAAAAAAAAAAAAAACAAAAAACGATATAATCTTACAGTACCTTGAAATGTACAGTAGTACAGTACAAAAGTTATCATACAGGGGCTGGCAAGGAGTGAACAGGCAAGACTGCTGCTTTTATGATTGTTTCCAGACATCCTGGGCTTGAAAACAACGCTGTACTCTTTTGTACTATACAGTAAAGTACACAGCAGAATAATGGCTTGTGGCAGAGGGTGTCCATCAGACATGTGAGCTACTTGATTTGAAATGCGAATGCACGTTCGCATCTTTAAAAGTTTGCAACTTAAAAGGTTCATAAGCAGGGTACTGTACCTCTAAAAGACTACAAATTCACATAAGGATGGGGGTTACTGCAGGATAGAAGTGCAAATATATACAATGACTGGCTTATCTGACAGAAGCAGCATTATAGCCCAGAAAAGCTTAAAGTGATTGTAAATGAAAAAAAAAAAACATTTTTAAAATAACAAACATGTCATACTTACCTGCTCAATAGTTTTGCACAGAGCAGCCCTGATCTTCCTTCTCAGCTCCTCCCCCTTGACCAGTGCCCCCATTAGCAAGCCGCTTGCTATGGGGGCACTGATGCGTGCTCGCTTATGAGCCCCGCTCTGTGCATCCATAAGCCGCATGCTGCTTGCTATGGGGAGCACTCACACAGGCTCATTCCCAAGCAACGCTGTGTGTCCATTGGCTTGGCCACATATGCAACACCCCCCCCCCCCCCGCACCTTCCTTGCTCAGTGTAATAGACAGGAGCCATTGGATCCCATTGCTGTCTCAAAACCAGTGACCAGTGAGAAGAGAGAGAGACAGCAGTGATGGTGCTAATGGGCACAGCACTGGATTGGGATCGAGCTAAGGTGAGGCTTGGGGGGAACTTCACTCGTAGAATGTATTAAGGTAAAAAAAAAAAGAAAAAAAAACATTCTGCTTTTAGAACCACTTTTAAGTGGTATTAAAGTCAAAAACAGAAATTGTATATGTTGCAGCTCACCAATTTATAGGCACCCTGGCTGAAAATGGCTGGTTTAAGTTTGGCCTCAATCAAAAACGGTTCCATCGACATTTAAAACTGCACCATGAGCTTCATACACAGGGCTTGGCTCCTTCTCTCTCCCACATCTTTGCTTAAAACACTTACTCAAGCTGAATCTACCAAGGGGCTTATCACGACAACCTACATGCAGTTGTTAAACTTTCTCTATAAACTTCCTCCCCCTTGTAAGATCTGAGTCCACCGTCTAAGGAGCTTCTGACTGATGATGTGCAGAATGGTCAGCTGGTTTTGCTCTCATGCATGGAACGACACAGCTTTTTATTCTGCATAGGGTGTACTGTACACAGGACTTTCTTTATAAAACTGTTCTCAGGGAGAATTCATATTGTATCAGAAGTAACCCTCCACATGGTGATGACATACAATTATTGTGGAGATGCCCAAAATTCAAACGTTATTGGAATGGGGTTATTACCACCTTAAACTACCTATATGGTATTACCCTGACCCCTAATCCAATCACATGTATTCTAAGGCACATCAAGTCCCCTGTGCTGAATGACAATTTAACCTTAGCAGTCATTAGACCACTGTTTATTGCACAAAAAAATGCTTGCTTTAAAATGTGTATCTGCTAACTCTCCAACTGTAGATGAGTGGAAATCTGAAGTGAATAGATATATCTTATTTGAAAAACATATGTACCTCCTCCGTAATGCAATGCATAAATTCGATGCAATATGTCCAAGATGGATAGGTGTGACGTATCCTATTGTTTTCTGCTGAGAACACTGCTTTTACTGTTACCTGTGGATGAATTGCCTACTACTGTAACCTAAGTGAGGTATCTTGATGATGCCTTTGTTTAAAAATGGGAATCCATGTGCTGTACCCTAGTGTTTCTATGCTCTTTTACTCTTGGTCTTTCTGTCCTGCCTGACAGCTTATTTCTATACTATTTAAATGAAAAACCTGTCTTTAAAAAAAAAATCTTACTAGAAAAAAAAAAAGAAGCAAACCTTTACTGTGAAATACAGTGGCTGCCACAGCTAGCTTTCTGGCCACTTCAATTCACAAACCCAGAACAAGTATGCAACCAGTGAAGTCAGAACTCCCAATAAGCAGACTTGTTTCAGAACAGTGACTCAAAAAGTCTGAAGGCAATTATGACAACCAAGTAGCATATTTTGACCAACACATTTCTTTCAAAACACATTTGTTTGTGTTTTCTTCCAAATTGTGCTTTCTACAACTGCAACGACAATGGTAATAAGTGTGATGATCTACTACTGAACTCTGTGTTATACTTTAAATTCTCTTTCAATCAAGACATAAGTCGGATGGAAGTCTTGCATGAGGCAGTTCTTTTAGTGGAAAGTTGTAAAGTACAACATCCACATGGAGCAGAAAGATGCATTCAACAGGTAGTACTTTACCCCAGTTCAGTCGGACATTTATTCTACAAAACCTGTAATCTTGTTGCGTTTTATAAGTTCAGTGTGAATTTTGCCAGTCACACTTCAGTTTAAAAATCATCATCATGAAAACGCCTTTCACACCTCTTGCCCGATGAGTTTAAAAACCACATCTACTTTTATGTCAGAAAAAATAGGCAATTAGACACATTTAACACACTTAAATGCAATTATTTATAAATTATTCTAATTACATTTCTTGGCCACTAAACCAGAAGCAAACGCAAGAGATACTTATTTCCAGAATGTCTCATTTATTGTTTATTGAAATCTGCTGATGACAACCTATTTTGCCCTGCCATTGTAAACAAAACCATAGTTAAAGGCCAAGTTCACCTTTTGTTTTTTAAATTAACACATGCACATCATTTTGCAGGTAAAAAAATTGTGCATTTATTATTTTTCTACACTGCAACCTGAAAAACATTGCCCCCCCTACCCGTGGATAATGGGTGCAATGCCATGCTCCTACAGACACTCAGTATACACTATACCTCTATACAAGCAGACAGTTATTGAGGTGCAGGAAGAATCAATTAACTATGAGCACGCTCACCAGCGCTCTCACAGCTAATTAAAAAAAACAAGCCATCGGCCGTGGTGGAAGCTGGGACTTGTAGTTCATTCATTCACTGAACTCTGAATGAATGAGGTGGCTATGTGGGCGAAGCCGAACGGTTTTGAAAATGTGACAGCAGGTGCATACCGAGGATCCCCCACCCACTGTCACAAGGGGGTGGAGGGGGACTGCTCCAAAAGTAACATGTTACAAAGGCCTGAACTTATTTTTTTAACAAACCTTTCCAGCCTATAATCAGTCTGTGTAGGGATCTTCATGATTTTCTAGGCTAACAGATATCCACTACTAAATTAAACAGCTGGGATGGAAGATGTTGGGTTACAAGGTCCACATCATTGCATATATGTAGATTTGGTACAACTGCTTCTACTTACCCCACACAGCACTGACATTTGCCAGCCCTGATTGCCTACACTAGTTAGATCATTAAGGAGAAGTATAGTCAAAGCTTTTTTGGCTGTACTTCTATGAATCACAGGAATGCAGTTCATTCTGCACTCCTTTGACCTGTTTTCAGCCGACAATGGGCTAAAGCCTACTGTTTGCTGCTGTCACGGAGCTAGTGCAGGCTCTGAAAAGATCCCGACTATATAGTCGTGATACACCCAGATGCCTGGACCGGCAGTTGGCTCAGCCTGAGCCAGCCGTTCCCGTCCCCTCCACATCAGATTGATGCTGCATTCATCTAGGTGAGTATAATTTTTTATACCTAAACTAAATACTTCCTTTTTAGAGCTGAGAATATCATGTCAGACAATCTCAACTGCTTGAATGTGCAACTTAAAAAGAGTATCTCCACCTTTATATCTTAAAAAGAAAGAAACAAAAATTAGATTACTTCCTTACAGCCTCCCCACTCCTCCTGTACCTACTGCATTTGCTTAGAATCATCCACCGCCCATGTATTAAGCAGAGACCCTCGGTCAGCACTGTCACATGATCGCTCAGACCAATGACTGCGATCCACTGCATTGTATACGATGCTGCTATACGGCTTCTATGGCTGTGTACAGATGTGGGCGGCAGGTGAGTCTAAGCAAATGCAGTGGGGGCAGAAGAAGTGGGGAAGCTGTAAGAAAGTAATCTCATTTTTTTTTTTTTTTTTTTTAGGTTTAAAGTATAAGTTCACATTTTAGAAAGAAATAAAAACCACACATTTAAAAAAAAAAATGGAGGGAGGAGGGTTTGGGAGAGAAGATCACTGCCAGTTGTCAGATCGGGGATCGGGGAGGTGCGGGGCCGGTCTGTTCATAAAAGGTTACATGTTATGAAAGGTGAACTTATCCTTTAAAAGGTGGAGATGCCCTTTAGGCTGCCCATACATAGTTCAAACTGTCTGATAATACTATGTAAATATAAAGTATAATGCCAACCAAAACTTTTTAAAATACAAAACAGAAATTGTTAAAAGTTTTTATTTCTATGAATGTACACACTATGGCAATTCTGTAAATATCCTGTTCCACTGACAACACAGGAAGTGGAGGAAAATATCACCCAAAACAGGAATGCACACACCAGTAAAAATTTGCGTATTATAATGCTATCCAAAACTAACAACATATGAAAAAAAACGCACTTCCAAACTGAAGCCTACACTGATCAGTATTTTTTACATGTGAATACACATACCCCGCCAAAACTGACAAAACAAGACTATTGATTGCATTTGGGCTTATGTAGTAGCTTTCATATCTTCTATTCCACACCCAGGTTTCTTGCATAAGACACACTGCCCAAAATAAGTTTATTTTTATGAGCACAGCATGACCCTTATTTGCAACATTAGCTGACAGTAAAAATCCATCAGCCACCACAGTGATAATAAAGAGTTTTTACAACTGTTCTGTGAAAAGGAAATAAGAAATCCCAAGATCAAATATTTAATTGTGTCTTAGAAGTGCAGTGTGTTCTTTAGACTTCTAGAATAATTAAGAACACACCTTGCTTATTAGTACACAATTATGGCCCTTCCCAAACAGCTTTACTAGCCTTACACAAGGAAACCTGTTCATCTGTTCTTGGCATGTGTGAGGTAAAGGTCCAACATCCCTAATAATGACTAAGAACACTAAAGGGATTGTCATATTATGCCCATTGTACACCCATCCACTCAATATTGCGTAGGTCCCCCTTTTGCCGCCAACACAGCCCTGACCTGTCAAGGCAACGACACCACTAGACCTTTAAAGATATGCTGTGGTATCTGACACCAAACTGTCAGTAGCAGATCCTTTAAGTCTCGCCAGTTGCAAGGTAGGGCCTCCATGGATCAGACTTGTTTTCCCAGCACATCCCGCAGATGCTCCACTGGATTAAAGTGATTGTAAAGGAAAAATCTTTATTTTAAAGAAAATAGGAGTTTTATAACAGCTTACCTGTAAAATCCTTTTCTTGAAGTACATCATGGGACACAGAGCCTTAAGTAATAACCTAATGGGTTATAGGCCACCTTCAGGTGATGGACACTGGTATACACAATCCAAGAAGTTCACTCCCTATATAACCCCTCCTCCTTCCAGGAGCACATCAGTTTTTGTAGCAAAGCAATATACTTAAATCCCGAAAGAGGGAAGGGACCTCTGTGTCCCATGATGTACTCCAAGAAAAGGATTTTACAGGTAAGCTGTTATAAAAATCCTATTTTCTTTATTGTACACCATGGGACACATAGCCTTAAGTAATAACTTAATGGGACGTCCCATAGCAATGCTACTTGAGGGGAGGGAGACACAACCCGGAGGGTACCCCCAGATTTGAGGACCTATACTGCTGCCTGCAGCACACTGTGCCCGAAGGCGATATCCTTGTATCTCCTTACATCCACCTGATAAAATTTGGTGAGTGTATGCACTGAAAACCAAGTTGCAGCCTTACAGATCTGAGCCATGGAGGCCTGGTGATGCACTGCCCAAGAAGCACTAACTGCCCTGGTAGAGTGCGCCTTAAAATTGAAAAGGGGGAATCTTACCACTTAAATTATAAGTTTGAATTATAACTTGCCGAATCCACTTAACAACAGTGGATTTCGAGCTGCCTGTCCTTTCTTAGGACCCTCTGGCAGAATAAATAGGACATCAGTCTTACAAATCTGAGCAGTTGTCTTTAAACAGATTTTCACTGCTCTCACCACATCAAGACAATGTAGTCACTTTTCTTCCCTGTAACATGGTTTTGGAAAAAACAATGGCAGGACAATATCTTGGTTTAGGTGAAAACCTGAAACCACTTTTGGCAAAAAAGTCTGGACGAGGGCGTAACACCACCCTGTCCTAATGAATAATCAAATATGGCTCTTTACAAGACAGAGCAGCCAATTCTGAAACCCTCCTTGCTGAGGATATAGCAACTAAAAATACCAACTTCCTTTTCAGAAGGCCGCATCACCCCTAGCAAGCGGTCTTTGAAATAAGACCGATAAAGCTGAGACTTGGCCTTTAATAGTACTCAAGGCCAATTTCATTTCTACCCCTAATTGTAGAAAGGCAAGAATTCTGCCTATGATATAGCTCCGAGGGTGCCAACCCCTTGGATTCACACTAGGAAACATAAGCCCTCCAGACCCTATAATATATAGTTCTGGAAGCTGGCTTACTTGCATTAATCAGGGTAGAGAAAACTGACCCGGAAAGCTCACGCTTTCCGGGTCAGTTTTCTGACCCGGAAAGCTCAAGTTTCTTCAGAATGTGGGTTTCAATAGCCAAGCCGTTAAATTTAGAGACCGTAAGGTAGGATGGAATATCGGTCCCTGTGAGAGCAGATCTGGCCATAGTAGAAGGGACCATGGACCCTCTACTGCCATCTTTATGATTTCTGCATACCATGACCTTCTGGTCCATGCTGGTGCCACCAGAATTACCGGCTTTCTTTCCAGCTTGATCCTGCAAAGAAGTCGAGGCAGCAACTGAATAGGGGGAAATGCATAGATCAGTGAGAACTGATCCCACGGGGTCACCAACGCACCCGTTCCGCATGCGAATGGATCCCTTGTTCTGGCCACAAAGTTCACTAACTTCATGTTGAACCTGGACGCTAGAAGATCTACGTCCAGAGTGCCCATCTTTGGCAAACAGCCCAAAATATGTCGGGGTGAACAGGCCATTCCCTGAGAATAACTGCTGGCGACTCAAGTAGTCCGCCTGCCAATTCTCTAATCCCGGAATGAAGACTGCTGATAGGCATGGAACATTTCTTTCTGCCCAAGTTAGAATATGGTTCACCTCTCTCTGCGTTGAGAGACTCTTGGAGCCCCCTTGGTGAGTGATATAGGCCACAGCTGTGGCATTGTCGGATTGGATCCCGACAGGACAATCCCGTAACCTGGAAGTCCAGGCCTTCAGAGCCAGACACACAGCCCGAATTTCTGGGATATTGATGGACAAGGTTCTTTAAGCTCTTGACCACTGTCCCTGGACAGTTGCCTTTTCTAGTACTGCTCCCCAGCCTGAAAGGCTGGCATCTGTTGTTATCACTTTCCAGATAACTGGTCTGAAGGTTTTTCCTTTCAGCAGATTCTGGGTTAGTAACCACCAAGTGAAGCTTTGGGACACTTTTGGGGAGAGCCGCACTGCCAAGTCTAACGCTTGAATTGTTTTGTTCCAAGTAAACAGGATACTGTTTTGCAACAGTCTTGAATGGAACTGGGCATAGGGAACCGCTTCAAATGAAGCCACCACAGTTCCTAGCAACCTCATGCAAAGGCGAATGGAGGGATCGCCTTTTGACCTGACCATCCGCACCAGCTCTCTTATGGAGTTGATCTTTGCCTGAGGCAAGAACACCTTTTCCTGGGCTGTGTCTATGATCAGATCCTAGGATTGGAGCACGGGACACTGTCACAGACTAACAGCAGGAGACGAGCTCGGCGCTCGTGGATGTTTTATACTATAGCCGTTTTTTTAAATGTAAGTTTATTATATTGTTTTACTTAATAAATTGACTTTTTATATGGGATCACGCTATGTGCGCTTTCTCCTTACACATCATATACACTCACTCCACCTGATGAGCATTGAGGAGCAGGGACAGATTGAAGATACCTATTGAGGCATACGAGCTCGGCGCTCGTGGATTGATGCCCACAATCATTTTCAAAAAAGTGAGTGCACCCCCCTTCTGTGTCATGCTTCCCTTCCACTCTGGCCGTCATGGAGTCATACTATATATTGTCTATTTTTGTCTTTTTATATTCCGCCCTGCATATCTACTACCGCCATTATCTGTATAACTGGATGGTATTTCTATACCTGCCAGCTGCTTGCAACACAAGCTGTATACCTTACAGCAGTAAGGTAAACGGCTTGCGAACACGGAGGTGTCCCCACTGAAGATCTTTCCCTATCATTGGAACTGTTTTCTATCTCTGAGTTTTTTTATTATTTGGTGGTGGGACTGACATCTACTCACCCCTGTGGATTTGTCACTTACAGCTCGTTCGAGTTGTCACTTATGTGCTAGTGTGATACTAGCCTATACTCACTTGGACTTATTTATTGATTTATTATTGTTATATATATTTATTTTGTTAAATTTTTGCAGCTTTTTTCACTTATGTTAGCACTTTCATTCATCTAGTATTTATGAGTTTTTATGCTTGCTTGGCTTATTTATTTCAGCCATTTTTTTCACCTCTCTATGCACTTTATTTAGTCCCTTCCACTCCCGCCCCCTCCTTTTTTTCCCTTTGTCACAGCGCAACCACCACCTATCTTTATTTATGAAAAAGGTTCATCTACCGTTGTTTCCTCTGCAGAGGAATCATCGGTTTGTCTTTCCTCCTGATCGCCTGAGGGTAACACCTCATCCTGTGCCCACTGTTCCCCTTGCAAAGGGTCTGAAGTGGGGGAGGGGGATCTAGCACGCTTCCTATACATTTGAATGTAGGATGCGATTAAAGCCGATAATCTTCCTTCCAGACCCTGCAGGGTAGAGGAAAGGACATCTTCAGTCACGTATACAGGGGCTGAGATGTGAGAAGCAGTTGCACCATCAACTTGTTCCAATGACTCACCCTGGCTTGCCATAATTGGTAATTCAGGCGAGGATGACAGCGTGGAAATGCGACCCGAAATCCTAGTGCCAGGGGTAAAACCTTTGGTACCTTTTTGGTCTTTGTGGTGTCTTTTTTGGCAGGCATAGTCCTAAGCACAAAAAACAGAGTAAAGCCGCTATTAAGTTCAGCCTAGTGCTGGGAAAAAAAGTGTCCTTCCTGTATCAGGAATGCCAGTTGCAACCCTCACGTGCCCCACAGCTAATGTGTCCCTGTGTGCAGACTGCTTGTTTCTTCCTCGTCAGCCGAGGAGAGACTGTCCCAGCTTTGTTTTTATTATCATTGCCTGCCGTGCGTCCGCGTGGACATTGCACGGGCGCTTCGCCTAGGCCCCTCCCCCCTCGAAAACCCGTCCTCGTTTCATTTTTTAAATATGTTCTCTTTCCGGTCTACAGACCCAACACACGAGTGGGGGGTGGGGGTGGGGGGGAGGGGAGGCAGAGCCCTGTTACCAGCTGGAAAAAGAAAAAACAACAGTAACAATAGCAGTAACAGTAACCACGGGACCTCCACATCCCCCGTGGTGTGGGGGGGTAATGTAAGGGGGGTAACAAAAATCCCCCTGCACAAGCTGCTGCGGCCACACAGAGACTGACTGAGCTTTACAGTAAAGACAACAGATTAAGGTATGTGCATAGACTCCCTCTAGTGGAGAATGAAGGCATGACAACATTTTTTCCCTTAACCACTTGCTGCCCGCCCACCGTCATATGACGGCGGGACGGTGCAGCTGTTATCCTGGGCCGCCGTCATATGACGGCGCTGCCTTCCAGGATCCCTAGGGGGCGCACGCGCCGAGTCACTCGGATCCCAGTGCGCGTGCCTGGCGGCCACGATGTCCGCCGGGCACCCGCGATTGCCGGTAACCGAGCAGGACCGTGGATCTGTGTGTGTAAACACACAGATCCACGTCCTGTCAGATGGGAGGAGACCGATGGTGTGTTCCTTGTACAGAGGAACACCGATCGGTCTCCTCCCCTTGTGAATCCCCTCCCCCAGTTAGAATCACTCCTTAGGAACACATTTAACCCTACAGCGCCCCCTCCTGGTTAACCCCTTAATTACCAGTCACATTTATACAGTAATCAATGCATTTTTATAGCACGGATCGCTGTATAAATGTGAATGGTCCCAAAAATGTGTCAAAATTGTCCAATGTGTCCGCCGCAATATCGGAGTAACGATAAAAATCGCAGATCGCCGCCATTACTAGCAAAAAAAAAAAAATAATAATAAAAATGCTATAAATCTATCCCCTTATTTTGTAGACGCTATAGCTTTTGCGCAAACCAATAAATATACGCTTATTGCGATATTTTTTATCAAAAATATGTAGAAGAATACATATCGGCCTAAACTGAGGAAAAAATGTGTTTTTAAAAAAAAAAAAAATTTGGATATTTATTATAGCAAAAAGTAAAAAATATTGTGTTTTTTTCATACTTGTCACTCTTGTTTTGTTTATAGCGCAAGAAATTAAAACCGCAGGGGTGATCAAATACCACCAAAAGAAAGCTCTATTAGTGGGGAAAAAAATTATAAACATTTCATTTGGGTACAGTGTTGTATCACCGCGCAATTGTCAATCAAAATGTGACATCGCTGAAAGCTGAAAATTGGCTTGGGCAGGAAGGGGGTGAAAATGCCCTGTATGGAAGTGGTTAAAGAAGAAAGCATAGGTGGACTTTTTAGTTCCTAAGTTTCTTCCCTTACCTTATCCCCGCCGTAGGATTTGCTGAATTAACACACAATCTAACCTTCACCCATCACGGCGGACTGCGTTTAGCAAACCTTCAAGGACCGGGTCCCTTAATAACGGGGTTCCATTCCCTTGGACCCGTAAAAGCACCCCACCAGGAAAGCTTTAGGTAATGTAGCATGACCTAAGCCCTGGGTCCCGGGGTCCAGCCCTACAAAGGGAGGTTTTACAGGCAAAACCTTGTGCTTCGGATACGAGGCCCAGATACCATCCACTTTGGCCTCAGTGGCGCTGGATGGATCTGGTCTATGGAGGCTATTTAAATCCAGCATGGATCCCTCCTGGAGCTCCTCAGAGCACATCTTCACTCGTGTCCAACACCTTAGACACTGGCGAAAAAACTGATGTGCTCCTGGAAGGAGGAGGGGTTATATAGAGAGTGAACTTCCTGGATTGGGTATACCAGTGTCCATCACCTGAAGGTGGCCTATAACCCATTAAGTTATTACTTAAGGCTCTGTGTCCCATGATGTACAATAAAGAAACAAACGTGTCATACTTACCTGCTCTGTGAAGTGGTTTTGCACAGAGCAGCCCAGATCCTCCTCTTCCAGGGTCTCCCCGCTAGTGCTCTGCGCCCCTCCCCCTTGCCGAGTGCCCCCATAGCAATCCACTTGCTTTGAGAACACTCGTGTATGCTCGTTCCCGAGCTGACTCTCTGTGTCCATAAGACACAGAGAGCGCAGCTCAACCGTACCCCTTTATCCCACCTCACTGGCTGTGATTGACTGCAGCGGGAGCCAATGCTGCTGCAATTCTGCCAAGCGGGAGGGAGGGGCTCGGGAGAGCTTCGGGTCACGTGCACATCACTAGATCGAGATCGGGCTTAGGTAAGTATTAGGGGGCTGAGAGGGGAGCTGCACACTGAAGGCTTTTTACCTCTATGCATGAAGGAAAAAAACCTTTAGCCTCTATGACCACTTTAAGTTCTGGAGAATTTGAAGGCCAACTCAACACCTCAAACAATTCTTGAACCATTTTTGCAGTGTGGCAGGGCACATTATCCTGCTGAAAGAGACCACTGCCCTCAGGGAATACCATTTTCACAAAGGGATGTACTTGCTCAGGAACAACGTTTAGGTAGGCGGTACCTTTTAAGTAACATCCATATGAATGGTAGGACCCAAGATTTCCCAGAACATTGCCCAAAGCATTACACCGCATTCACCAACTTTCTTTCTTCCCTACTGCATCTTGGTGCCATTTCTTCCCCAGGTGTGTGACGCATACGCACCCAGCCATCCACATAATTTATCTGACCAGGCCGCCTTCTTCCATTGCTCCGCGGTACAGTTCTGATGCTCATGTGCCCATTGTAGGTGCTTTTGGCTGTGGATGCAGGTTAGCATAGGCACACTGACCATTTTTTGCAGTCCCATACATAACAAACTATAATGACAATTTTTTCTACTTTCAACACATCAACTTCAGGGACAACATGTTTAATTGCTGTCAAGTATATCCCACCCACTTTCATATGCCATTGTAATGAGATAATCAATCGTATTCACTTAACCTGTCAGTGGTCATAAAGTTATAGCTGATCAGTGTATATTTACCTTTAAATGATGACAGGCCCGAGAGAGTGGCTTCCTGTACATTACCACCACAGGACGTAACTTCACTAATCCACCGGAATCCGCTGCATGTCTGCGATGACCAATGGACACCACTACCTGAAAGCAAGAATGCATTTCAGAAGAAAATTTTCTGATTCTTGTGTTACCTTTTACACCCTACATGACTATTACATTTCACTTACTTGATAATACTTGATACTCTATACTTATAAACTTTAACTGATCCTAAAAATGTACCTTTATGTAGCTTTGAATAGAGTAGTGATGGCTTGGAACCTCTATCAGGTTTGTGTCCCCAATAGGGAGATCTCACATCCTGTCCCTAGAGTCACAACAGAAAGTAAGTGGATATGTCCTCAAAATGAGGAAAAACCCCAACAGTTGTCACCGGAGCAAGCATCTTCATAGGAGGATATACTGTCCACCTTTATTCAGGTATCAACTGCAAGGGCATGCTTATACAGAGACCTCGTCAGTAAAAATAGGTGGTTAAGCTGCAATTTTAACACCCCTTGTGCACTCTTTCCCCTAAGCCACAACAGAGGTTTGACAGGATTAGACACAATGTGTGGGGGTAATAATTTGCTTTGCGGTTGTAGCAAAAACGGTATCTCATGTGAATGAGGCCTTGTGGTGGTGCAGGCATTACACTGTTAAAACACCTGCCAGCTGCCTGTTGACCACCCTTTAAAAAGCGATCCCCTGAGAATCTCTATTACGAGGAGCGGAAAGGGTTGCTGTAAGTGTGAATGAACCCTTAAAGTTTGGATTCCCTCTGACTTTTTTACAATGACAATGGTCCCCAGGGCTCTAGGACCAGATCAGACATCCCCAATGGGGAAATAGACAGCAACACAAATCTAATTCTTCCCAACTAGAAACAAGGTCTGGACTAGAGTGATACAATAAATGTAATATTTCAGCTCTGGATAGACTCCAGCTTCCTTCATAACCTAAAGCAGATTCCAGCATCAAAAAATACCCACTACAGTTTTAAGCTTTCTCCAACACTACAAAGTCTCTCTCTTCTGGTTTCAGCAAAGGGGTCTCACTCATATTCAATTAAAAAATTAATAAAAATCCAGTAGGGAGCAAGAGACGTCTTCATAAATAACAATGGCATTTGAATGAAGCTGGGCACCCAGGTACAGAGATCTCACCATTGTGGTTCTTAAGAAATACTGAAAGCTAGTGAGGGTTTCAAAAGACCCAAAATTATAGTAATCGTGGCCTTTAATGAAAGAAATCCATGAAAACTATACAGAAGTCTTTTATTGCTTTGACTATTCTGATCTGCATAAACTTGACATTCAAAAAACAATATGTGCTCCAAAAAATGAAGATTAAAAACAATAGACAACTATATTAAATGATTTTGATGTTTTTGTGAAAGCAGTATCCATACAATTAGAATGGAAGGCCAGCCCAAACTGTTTTATGGTTCTGGACAGAGAGGGGTAGGGGATTAGAACCCCCGTAGGACTTTATTATTGTCTTCTTCTCCATTGAGGGAATGTTCCCTTACTTTTTTTTTTATAAATTTCTTTATTGCTTTTTTCAATATACATATAAAACACATAGATTCAGACTCTATTTTTGAGCTCATGCAGGAGCTTCTACATATCCTTTACTATATCCACATTTGCATTACATCAAAAGTCTCATTCTCCCCCAGTAAACTCATACCTTGGTGTGGTTTGTATACCCCCTCACTTTCTCATCTTAAATTGCTTTGTGTTGTTGTTCTCTAGACTTCCCACACGTTCACTCCCATCTATCTTCCTTGCCATATTCCTATTCCTTTCTGTTTAGTCCATAGACTGTTCAGATGCAGTTGTAGGATTTGCTATCCAACTAGACTATACTTTCTCTTTTTTTTGTTTCCTCTATTACAATATGTATGTTTATATAGAGGTAAATTACTATATTCTAGATAGTTACAAAAGGCTAGTGAAGGTGGAGCTGTTTTTGTACAGTTTAACACAATTGCCTTTCTCACGTAGAAAAGTAGTAAGCTTATTGTGTTTTCTTTGGCACTGTATAGATATTTTTTTTCCACTAATCCTGAGGCAAATCGCCATGTTCTGTTCTAGAGCAACAGACATAACTGCCACAATCACATCTATGACTCCAGCCCAGAACATGACGATAGCCGGTCAGGTCCAGAATATATAGATAAAATCTCCCTGAATCTGCCCACATCTCCAGCAGTTCTGAGAGTTTGATGGGCTTATTTTATGTAGTCTATATGGTGTATAAAAAGCTCTATGTGTTATCTTAAAAACTGTATGAGTTTATCTCACAGAGAGACTAATGTCTGAAAGAGGAATCCCCATATATCTTCCCAATCCTCTTCACTCTCCCATCTTGACCGGAGCTCCCTCATCTCTGATAAAGATACTGTCATAAGGTGGATATATAGAGTTGATATGGGTTATTTATTAATTTCGTTCTAACAACTTGCTCTAACCCGGACTCTATAAGTTGGGGGAGACCTTGTGGAAATTCGGAAGAAAGGTCGTGAGAAAGTTGCACATAGCGAAAAAAATAGCTATCTGGAATATTCCACTGTTCCATTAATCTTATAAAGGGTTTCATGTATCTTCCCTGCACTACCTGGTCTATAGTTTTAACCTTAAATTTAGCCCAGGCTCCTAGATCTTGAATGGAGCTCAACTGGGGCAACTGAGGATTCTCCAACAGGAGGATATTCAAGGACATAGTCATTCCAGGATATTTTTCACAAACTAGCCCCATTCTCCATCCCCTAATAGTTGTTACCATTAAGGGAGTCAAATTTTACGGAGCTTTTAAGCATCGACACAATAATGCATGAAGTGCCTCAATGGAATGAACCACAGCCGCTGCTAACAGTGTAGAATGATTATATTTATCTGAATTTAACCATCTTACTGCCGTTACCAGCTGTGCTGCCAAATAATATTTAAGAAACATATAATATTCCATATAGCATAGTTACCCGACAGTGCGTGTCCTATAAGCGAAAAACTTCCTATAGGAGATCCCCCTTAAAATCAAAATGCCTGCTCACTCTCCCCAAGAGGTCCTGTAACGCCTCCACCAACACAGCCACCGGAGCCGGGGCAGAAGCCAGTGATGTGGCTTACGAGAGGTCACACTGAAGATCACCCCCCACCCGGACCACACGGTCAGTCGGGGAGAAGGCAAACACCTGCAGCAGAAGCCCAAAGAGAGCATTTTTGAGAATCGTACTTACGATATATATCCAAACATTGTATTAAGAAGTATATGCTTAATTAGGTGAAAGGGTAAAGGGAAAACGTGAAAAAGTGAAAATATCAGTCTATACACATACCTCATATACAGACTGTAATTTTCTAGTATTGGATATATATGTATTTAAAAATAAATAAATAGATCGTGCATGTTAGGTTAAAAGAGTGCCATAGTAAGAATCCAAAGAAGGAAACCAGGTGATGGTGATCAATTTCAAATGGATTGATCAAGTGGAATTGAGAGTAAATGAAGAGGCATAGTGTGTGAGTATTAGGTGCTGGGACTTTAAAAGTAAAAGACTATGTGTGCAGCATGTATAATATATTGTATACGCTGTATAAAAAAGAAAAATAAATAGAGCGTGTATACCAAATAAGTAACTCAGATGTAAGTAAGTGAATAAAGATGTGAAGGTAAAATACTGAAAAAACTGAAAAAAGGTGAAGGTGCCCGCAAAAGTGTGATAAAACATAGTGTGATAAACAATATTAATGATAATCAGTGCATTACCTTGTACCAATGTGCAAGCAGAATGTGAAACTGCACTGTACTGCCCTTTATATTTAGACCCAAATGTGACCCGACCCGGGATTGGCCACACGGTTTGTCAGGCTCAGTGGACGCTCATCCAAACAGAGTTGACAGTCTAAAAATATGTAGAGAAAGTAACATTGTATATGGTATCAGTCATCCATTATGTATATAAGATCAGTATAATAAACTGATCATTTCATGCAGGGCTGAAGCAGTGCAGAGACACAGTGCTAAAAAGTATACTTACCAAGTGAGAGCTGCAAGAAGGTCAAACCACCCAGATAGGAAAATTGCCAGTGTTTGTGCTGTGAAAGCATATATATATCCTTAATTATGGGCGTATAACAATTAAGGAGGAATTCCCCGCAGGTGTGAACGTCTCCACCCACCGCCCCAATCAGTGGGAACACTGTGGAGGGCATGGCCACCAATAGGACAGCCCTGTGTGATCTCCCCGGCGTTCGGGACGAGCCGGAGCCCCGTCCCTGAGGTCATCCTCGCCGTAATCACGTGACGCGCCCGCGTCACATGGCACGCATGGGGCCCCGCGCATGCGCAGTGACCGGGAGCATCCGAGGATGTCCCCGAACGCCGCCGGCAAGGGAAAAAGCATCCCCGACGCGACAACCAGAACCAGCCCGGATGTCCGATGGGGAAAAGGGGGGGGGGAGCCAGCACCGAAGGTGCCCCCCCCTTGCCGGGAAGACACATCAGATTGGCCAGCCCTGGCCCAGAGGCCGTGACAGTAGAGCCACCAAGTCCCAAAGGGGAGAAGGGGGCAAGCAAAAAGAAAGAGACATAACTGGTTTGCAAGGATAGGTGTATACACATATATGCACATATGCATATAGAGGACTGATGGTTCCTAACATTTGTGGGCAAATGTAGCCCAAGCTTATAATGCATTAGTTTTAAGTCTATTAGCACATGAAATATCCATATATGTAAAAAAAATTCACATGTCTAAATAAGTTGGAAAGAAAATAAGAAAGAAAAAAATATAAAAATGACTATAAATAATGCGTACGTCCTAAGACACAGAGAGAGGGGGGAGAAGGAGATGAAAAAGATGCCCATATATGTATCAATATGGGATTTACATGCGAATACATTGTTTCAAATCGCATATCTAAAAAGGGGGGGAAGGGGATGGATATCAAACAAAAGCAAACAATGGAGGCCTATGTTGAACAAGGGAATGATTTTTTGCTTGAAGAGGGGATCTATTGGGTTTTTCCGGATACAAAACCCCTTAAAAATGGGGCAAATGAAATAGCCTCATTCAACCCCAGAAAAGAGGTGGCATTCAGTTTGTGAATCCACCTCTGTTCATGTTGCAACAGGACTTTGTTCCAATCACCGCCTCGATTCGGTATATGTATCCGATCGAGTGCGGTGAAGGACACTTTAGGCATTTTATAGTTATATACTATCGCTACATGTCTTCCTAGTGGTAGATAGTCTAGATAGTTTAAATAGGGCCCCATTCGGAAGGTGGAAAATTTTGTCCCGTTTCATATACTGACAAGAAGAGCAGCGTCCACATGAGAATGATCCAAAAATAGAACAGTGTTTAGATCTCACTTTAAACTCACTATGAACCAGTTTGTCTCTAAGCGAGAAAGCGCGTTTATAGGTAATTGATGGATTTTTCGAAATAAACTTGCGGACTTTGGGATCATCCGTGAGTATGGACCAGTGCTTTTGAATTATATTCCTAATTGCCTGATGCTGTCTAGAGAATCGCAGGATGATCCTGGTAGAATCCACACCAGGGCCATCCGTCACCCTCTTTTTAGACAGCAATTCGCATCTGGATTGTGCAGCTGCTCTATTGTAGGCTTTCCGAAGACAAGCACGGCTATAACCCCGTGCAAGCAATCTGGTTTGCAGACTACGGGCTTCCTGTCTGAAAAGAATGTCATCTGAGCAATTCCTGCGAAGCCGCAGGTATTTTCGACTTCTCACAGTGCTAAAGATCAACTTCTTTAGCACTGTGGATGGAAGCTGTCCGCATGAAGCACCGTATTTCCTGCGGTGTTTTTATGAAATAGGGTGCTTGAAATTTTATTTTCCGAGGTGCGTCCTAGCTTGACATCCAGGAATGTCATTTGGTTGCGGTCATATGTCATGGTAAATTTTAAATTGTGTTTCTTGATATAGGACCTCTTGGGGAGAGTGAGCAGGCATTTTGATTTTAAGGGGCCTCTCCTATAGGAAGTTTTTTGCTTATAGGACACGCACTATCGGGTAACTATGCTATATGGAATATGATATGTTTCTTTTGGTATATGCAACCAAGCTTTTATAAGTATTCTTTCATTGTATATTTTTAACAGACAGACCTCTGAAGAAGACCTTGAATACATAGGTTGAAACGCGTCAGCTCCCTTTTTTTCGATTAATAATATCGATTGATAATATCTATATGATGTTGTTATAAAAAATTATGTCTGTATAAATGCGTGTCTGCTTCTACCAGATTAGTAAGCACTCTATATCAGAGCTCATCTTTTTAACAATCTTTGTGTAAATTTATTCTTTGTATAATAAACATATTCTTTTTATACAACATTGGTCTAATATTTTAAACCCCGCTGCCTAAAAACCCCACCTGGGGAAATCCTCTTCCTATTTATATCTAGGCAACTGGTTCCTTCACAGAAATGAGGTAAAAATACTATGAAGTTACATAAAGAAAGATTTTGGCAACCACTGGGGACAATTTCAAAATACATATAAAAATAATAAAGTCTTAATTTTTATTGAATTTATCCACCCTAGTAAGAACAGAGGTAGGGTCCCCCGTGCTTTTAATTTTTTCCTAACCTCCTGAACTTTTGGGGTTAGCTTAAGCGGCACAAAATCACAAATCTGTTGTAAACTTACGATCCCTAAATATTTAAATTCTGTCACCCATTTTAATGGCAAGTTCAGGGATGCCGTCACCTGTGCCCCAGGATCAATAGCAAACAGCAGAGATTTATTCAAATTAACCTTAAGCCCCCTTAAAGGAGAATTGTACAAAAAAACAAGATTGGTTAAACCCACAAGTGCTTTTTTACCACTACTATTCCTTTATATTGGCGATTTAGAAATCAGATGAAAGGTTTAATGCTGGAAAACACTTTTTGATAGATAAAAAGTGCATTTTATATACAACTATATATAGATCAGACCAAAATGAGGGACAAATGAGGAGGAATGAGGGACAGAGGGACATTGCTCCAAATAGGGCGGCCCAGTGGTGTAGTGGTAGCACTCTCGCCTAGCAGTAAGAAGGGTCACTGGTTCGAATCCCAACCACGACACTACCTGCTTGGAGTTTGCATGTTCTCCCTGTGCCTGCGTGGGTTTCCTCCGGGTACTCCGGTTTCCTCCCACACTCCAAAGACATGCTGGTAGGTTAATTGGATCCTGTCTAAATTGTCCCTAGTATGAATGAATGTGAGTTAGGGACCTTAGATTGTAAGCCCCTTGAGGGTAGGGACTGATGTGAATGTACAATGTATATGTAAAGCGCTGCGTAAATTGACGGCGCTATATAAGTACCTGAAATAAATAAATAAATAAATATAAGTACTGAATATCCATTCATCAGGACCATCATTGTTCAAGAATAGCAGCATGTCATCTGCATATAGGGCTACCCTCTTCTCCAACCCTCCCATTCGAAGTCCCCGAATGTCTGGGCAAGTCCGAAGAGCTTCTGCCACCGGCTCTATTTCTATAGCAAAGAAAGTTGGAGAGAGAGGGCAGCCCTGTCGCATTCCCCTATATAACAGGAAAGGGGCTGACATCCTTCCTCCCAGCTTAACCACTGACAGGGGATTTCGATATAGTGTCTGCAGCCACGATATAAACACCAATGGAAATCCCATCCTTATAAGTATTTCCCATAGAAAATGCCATTCGACAGTGTCAAAGGCCTTTTCTATATCCACAAAGGCAACCGTTCTAGAGCTTTCATTTATATGTTGAACATGTAGATTAGTATGTAATCTACGTAAATTAATATCTGTCATTCTTTGGGGCATAAATCCTGTCTGGTCCGAGTCAATAATAGATGTTTAACAGAGGTTGAATTCTCAAGGTGAGTAACTTCATCAATATTTTAAAATCAGTATTTAATAAAGCTATTGGCCTATAAGAGGCACATCATTTTGGATCCTTAACTTCCTTATGACTAAGAACTACATGTGCATATCTTATTGAATCTGGAAGAGACCCCTCCAGTAACCCCCTTGTATATACTACTGCCAATTTTGGAGCTAAAACATCACCATACTTTTTTATAAAATTCAATAGGGAGTCCATCTGGACCTGGAATCTTTCCACTCAGAAAAGTACTTATGCCCCTCCTGGATCTCATCACTGGTAATAGGGCTAACCAATGCCTCTCTCTCCCTACCGGACAACCACCCAGTGCTATCTGATCCAAAAGGGCAGACAACTCCCCTGGGTGGAAGCCAGGGGGGAGAGTGGAGGCATATAAAGAGCTGCAATGCTGCTTAAAAGTCCCTAGGATTTCTTCTGGGTTGGAAACCATTTTCCCCTCAGGAGTTCTAACTTCAGATATAAGTGTAGCTGGATAATCATGTTGTGCTAACATTTCCAATTGCCCTTCCATTTCTATCTCCCTGTTCAAAAACTTTCTGTCTATTTTTATATGTCTAATTTGGTTGTTCTTCGTATTAGAATCCGTGCCATAAATCTCCTTTTGAAGCTCCAGTTGTATTTGTAAAGACTGGGTATTGGTCTTCTGTCCCTGCTGAACCACCGCTATGAATGAAATGTATTGCCCACACACAAATGCCTTGAAAGCATCCCATACAACATCTGGAGAGGATGATCCAACATTATTTTCCCAATATTCAGCTATTGTTAATGGCACTTTTTCTGCTATATCAGGGTAAGAGACCCACTGGGGTCCCAATCTCCATAATGATGCATTTTTTGAGGGAGGGGTGCTGGTCCAAAAGGCCACTCGGTAAATATGTGGCTTCTATGTTCCCTTACTTACTGTCTCTGTGGAAGTGGACACAAGCTCAGCTATTAAAACCTAAATCCGGCCATAGACAGTTCGAATCTCAGCCGGCTCAGCAGGAACCAGACAAAATTCGAACAATGTATGGGCAGAGCAGACTGACTGTACCCAAGTTGACTCATCGTCAACTTGGGTACAACCAGCCTGTCAGATTTTACATGCGATTATTGCTAGCAGCTGTTATAGCCACTAGCAATAATCACTGTTCTCTCGAGGACGGCTTCCCCTGTCTTCCTGCCGGGAGAAACACAATGGCTCTACGGGAGGGATTCCCCCATCAATACTGTGGTTGCAGGAAAGAAAATCGCTTCGTCTATGGCCGGCCTAACAGGAGTCCCCCAACCATTCCTCTAAGTACCAAGAGCCCAAAAGAAAAGTTTTTGATCAGAGTTAAAAAAAAAATTTACTAAATCAAATTTTCTTTTTTTTATTATCTTTGAAGACAATATGTTTGTGCTCAATGAACAGATTCAAAAGCATCTATTCATTTAATGTAATTTCAGTTTTAGGTCACAGTCCATTGCTTCAGCCATTCAAAAACAAATAATTAACAGGGAGCAGCACATGTATACAGTAATAAACTGCATATTAGTTTATAGTGGAGTCTTGTGAAACAAGGTTTAAAAAAAAAAAAAAACTACCTGACGACCATTCCTGGGGTATAAAAAACAAAGGTTTATGTTCTGTTTCACCCTGCAGCTCTGTTTCATGTGGTACAAGTTGGTCTATATCACAAGGACATGGCTCCCCTGATTTCAGCACTGTACTGCCAGCCTACACAGAGAAGTGAAAGGAAAGGGTCAGTTACAATGAACGTTGGAAAATTAAATATAAAAAGTTGGAACGATATAATGAAATAGACAATGGCTTATTACCTGAGGTAAGAGCTCATCCTCACAAGGTGCTTTCACAATGTAGCCTCAACTGAAGAACTGAAGCTAATTATGTACTAATGGAATTTTGTAAGATACCTTTTATATACTTTATGTTGTGTACTAGCAAAATAGGAATAATTAAGTTTTTTTTTTAATTGTTTTAATCAAATAAATAAAAAATATTGCAGATAAATATTTACTACTTGCAGCGAGTAGGTGGTGCAATAAGCCAGAAACATGTCTAGATAGCTGCTGAAATTATGCATCGACAAAAAAAAAAAAAAAAAAAAAAAGCTGCAGGGACATCCCCTATATAACTCCTACCACTCCCAGGAAGGGCACTTTACACGGTAGAACTTCTAACACAGGGACCTGCTAGCAATGAAAAATGAAACCTTGCCAGTGAGCTCCAAAAATAAATCATCATCAATAGGTGCTGGGATTTCAACTTAATTCTGAATGCTCTAGAAACCAAATCTATTACATAGTAGGTGAGGTTGAAAAAAGACACAAGTCCATCAAGTCCAACCTATGTGTGTGATTATATGTCAGTATTACCTTGTATATCCCTGTATGTTGTGGTCCTTCAGGTGCTTATCTAATAGTTTCTTGAAACTATCGACACTCCCCGCTGAAACCACAGCCTGTGGAAGGGAATTCCACATCCTTGCTGCACTTACAGTAAAAAACCATCTACGTAGTTTAAGGTTAAACCTCTTTTCTTCTAATTTTAATAAGTTCAGTGCTCGCAACCCTTCCTCATAACTAATATCCTCCAGACCCTTTATTAGCTTTGTTGGCCTTCTTTGTACTCGCTCCATTTCCAGTACCTCCTTCCTGAGGACTGGTGCCCAGTAGTGGACAGCATACTCTAGGTGCGGCCGGACCAGAGTCTTGTAGAGCGGGAGAATTATTGTTTTATCTCAGGAATTAATCCCCTTTTTAATGCATGCCAATAATCTGTTTGCTTTGTTAGCAGCTGTTTGGCATAGGCTCTTTACCTAGATCCGAGATGCGGTGTGTCGGACTGGCCCACCACACCACAGATCTCCGCGGCTTATCCTGCTGGACGTTATATGAAGCCTAGTCAGGATAACGGATCCCCGCTGCTGCCGTTATTCTGCTATCCCAGGGATTGAGTTCCTGATTTTAGATAGAATCCATCCCAATCCGAGGGGCGGGGATTGGAACAAGGCCCTTTTGCAGGGGGAGACCCGCTGGATTGTTGACCTTGCTGCCACCTCGCCCCCTGGACTTAATGAACAGCTTAGTTACAGACCATTTTTGGAGGGATTCTCATCTGGAGGATGTGAGAAGGAGTGATAGTCTCCTTCTGTTCTGCTGTAGAATATGTGCTCTTATTTTTGTCTTATATTGGCTATCTATTGTTTTTTATATTTATTGGTTCCCTTATAGAACACTGCTTTGCCTATTTTTGCCATTTTATATGTTTATTACATCTTTGCATGTTCTATACTCTGCCTGCCCATCTGTCCCATGATTTTTGGAATCTTCTTGCCATGTCCGTGGTTGGCGACTGTTGATCTTGGGAATATCTGCTGGCCTCTTCTGGTCCCGCCCGGCGCAGGTGGGCCTCCGGGGATCATTGATCCTTGGGGGGCCTTTCATTTTGGTGGCCGGTTGTGGGTGGTGTCTGCTGGGCGGCCTGGGTGCGGCCCGACCGATGGCTGCCTGCATGGCCACCTTCCTGCGTCGATGGCCGTCGTTGCAGGACTCTTTTCGCAGGGTTAGCCCTGCGGGGGGCGCCGTACAGCGAGGACTCAAGGGTCCCCTCTTGGGCGCCCGTGGTGTTGCCCTCCTTGGGGGTATACGAGATGACTTTATGTCTCTCCCCCAGTTTGGTTGATTGGTCTGAGTCTCTGTTTACATTTTGTATTTCACATTTGTCATTTCAAACATTTTATTCCTTATCTCTCTCGATCATGTGTCATGATGCCTCTCCTGTTGCTAGGCAATCAGGTCCGACGCTTAGTTTCTTTTCACGCATGCGTGGGAGGGGCCTCTGCAATCCTGGTCTATCTCCTTGTTATGTGGAGTGATTGCGAAGGGACGCCGCACATAGAGCGGCGCCGCATCACAACCATTATAAGCGAGTTTTTCCCCCCTCCCCTTGGCAGTGATGTAATGATGCGATGACACTGCACGTCGAGCGGCACCGCGTCAGACGCCGTCATCCTGAGCCTTTTTAAAGCCATGTTGGATGCAGTACATTGTCATTGCTCCGGGCGGCGGAGGGCTAAACGGGTGGACGATCGCTGTGTTTGGACGGTACCACATGGGAATGAGCTCCGACTATTATGTAGGTGTTTTCCCTTTGCTTCCTGTGGAACCTAGTTTGTTGAGAAGTTTTTACACTGAGGAATGTCTGTTGACACTTTGTCGTTGTTGTTATTTTATTATTTGCAGAGCCTCTCTGTGCAAAGAAAAACAGTTGAAGCACACCAATTAGGAGCGATTCATTAATATACTGTACCACACACCCTGTCTCAGGCCCGATCTTCCCCTCCTCTCTCTTCCCCTCTCCCTCCTGTTTTTTTTTGGGCTTCTACTACATTGAGGTAGGACACTATGGATTGATCTGGTCTAGACAATAGGCTTTAGGATGTATTATGGAAACATAATCGTTTGGCTATATACTATTTTTGAATATATATATATATATATATATATATATATATATATATACCCTTTTAGATTCAATTCTGGTCTACATCTGGGGTACTATCCTCCTTGGTGAGTTCTGCCTGCTTGGTGCTGCATGGGTGGACCAGTGTGGACCTTGGGGTAGTGTTTTTTGACACAGTCGCCACCAGGACTTCGGCAGTGAGATTCCAATGTTGATATGTCTGGGTATGTTTTTTTCTTTATGTGATTACAATGCTGAATGGTTTCTGTGATGTAAAGCAACTGTCTAATATATTCATGTAACAATTTACTGATATACTCTTTTTAAATTTTGATTCTACTATATAGTGTGATTCTTCTCCACAAGTTTTCCCTGATGAAGGGACATCTTGCATAGTCCCGAAACGCGTAGGGCCATGTGGAAGACTTCATAAGCATCACTACCACTTCATACCATTGCTTTTAGTGGTTCTATTGTTACATACCTCTTTGTTTATATGTATATATTTATATTGTCGTTTTGTATATTTCCATTTGTACTTAAAAAAATTGTTCTTTTAAATACCTGGTTGCCGTTAAAGTCCCATCAACCTTTTTTGGGGGTATTTTTATTCCTTCTGCTATTGGCCGGGCGGGATGTGGCCCTTGATGGTACTCAAGGCCAGATGCTAGTCCAGACCAGGCCATAGGAAGGACATGAAGGAGTATCTAAAAACACCCAGTGGGAGGGGCAAAATAATTAGTAGGGGACTACCAGTGACATGCACACCATAAAGGATATGCACTCACCAGAAGGTGGTGACCAATTACAGTACCTTGAAAAGGTATTTACACCCCTTGTAATTTTCCACATTTTGTCATGTTACAACCAAAAACTTGAATGTATTTTATTAGGATTTTTATGTGATTGACCATCACAAAGTGGCACATAATTGTGAACTGGAAGGAAAATGATAAATGGTTTTCAAATTTTTTAACAAATACAGATCTGAAAAGTGTGGCGCGCATTTGTATTCAGCCCCCCCAAGTCAATACTTTGCAGAACCACCTTTTGCTGCAATTACAGCTGCAAGTCTTTTTGAGGATGTCTCTACCAGCTTTGCACACCTAGAGAGTGACATTTTTGCCCATTATTCTTTGTAAAATAGCTCAAACTTTGTCAGATTTGATGGAGAGCATCTGTGAACAGCAATTTTCAAGTCTTGCCACAGATTCTCAATTGGATTCTAGGTCTGGGCTATTCTAACACATGAATATGCTTTGATCTAAACCAGGGATATGCAATCAGCGGACCTCCAGCTGTTCCAAAACTACAAGTCCCATCATGCCTCTGCCTCTGGGTGTCATGCTTGTGGCTGTCAGAGTCTTGCTATGCCTCATGGGAATTGTAGTTCTGCAACAGCTGGAGGTCCGCTAATTGCATACCCCTGATCTAAACCAGTCCATTGTAGCTCTGGCGGTATGTTTAGGGTCATTGTCCTGCTGGAAGGTGAACCTCCACCCCAGTCTCAAGTCTTCTGCAGACTCTAACAGGTTTTCTTCTAAGATTGCCCAGTATTTCGCTCCATCTATCTTCCCATCAACTCTGACTAGCTTCCCTGTCCCTGCTGAAGAAAAGCATCCCCACAACATGATGTTGCCACCACCACGTTTCACGGTGAGGATGGTGTGTTCAGGGTGATGTGCAATGTTAGTTTTCCGCCACATATAGCGTTTTTCTTTTAGGACAAAAAGTAACATTTTGGTCTCATCTGACCAGAGCACCTTCTTCCACTTTTTTGCTGTGTCCCCCACATGGCTTCTCACAAACTGCAAACGGAACTTCTTATGGCTTTCTTTCAACAATGGCTTTCTTCTTGCCACTCTTCCATAAAGGCCAGATTTGTGGAATGCACAACGAATAGTTGTCCTGTGGACAGATTCTCCCACTTGAGCTGTGGATCTCTGCAGCTCCTCTAGAGTTATCATGGGCCTCTTGACTGCTTCTCTGATTAATGCTCTTGTTGCCCGGCCTGTCAGTTTGGGTGGACGACCATGTCTTGGTACGTTTGCAGATGTGCCATACTGTTCTACTATTTTCAGATGATGGAGTGAACAGTGCTCCGTGAGATGTTCAAAGCTTGGGATTATTTTTAAACCTAACCCTGCTTTAAACTTCTTCACAACTTTATCCCTGACTTGTCTGATGTGTTCCTTGGCCTTCATGATGCTGTTCGTTCACTATGGTTCTCTAACAAAACTCTGGGGGCTTCATAGAACAGCTGTATTCATACGGAGATTAAATTACACACAGTTGGAGTCTATTTACTAATTAGGTGACTTCTGAAGGCAATTGGTTCCGCTAGATTTTAGTTACGGTTTCAGAGTAAAGGGAGCTGAATAAAAATGTACGCCACACTTTTTGTATATTTATTCTTCTTGGTTCTTGGAGACTTCTTTAGCTTTAGGCAGTCAGTAATTGGACTGAATTTGCTGGACTGGCCAGTAGTTGAAAAATTAGCAGTCATTTGAAATCTATGCCACTACTATTTCCTTACAGTGGAATGTCTGATTTCAAATAACTTGGCAATCTTTTTCCCTTGCCACACTCCTACACATCCACAAACTTACTTCAGAGGGCTTTAGAGAGCTCTTCTGATCTTGGTATGACGACATCACACACTTTTAAACTCATTGACCAAGCGCTGCAATAGTTTAAAATTAAGCTGTCATGCATGGAGAATGCAGACCTGCCCATTCACTGTATGATCTATCCTGTCATGATTTCCCCATTAACAAATTATGTCAATTAGCAGGGAACTTGGTATATACTCTAGAAATCAATAAAAAATCAACTATCATTAATCTGAACATGCTAAACTGTTGATGTATAATTAACTGCTATGCACAATACTGGTGTTTTCACATGAATTCAACTTTTTATCCTATTGCAATACCTCCTATATAAACTATAAATGTATAAACTCTTTGAAATAGTCTTCTGAAATGACTTTTGATCCTATTTCTTTGCTTCCTCCTTCTCCAGGTATTCAAATCTGCTGTCTTGTTGTAAAGTATTTCTTCTAACTAATCCTGTTGTCTAAACAGAATGGCTCCATACGTAATAACGCCAAACAATAAAACACATATGCCATAGATCTACATACTATGTTCGATGCAGAAATGAGGCTGAAGTTTAGCTTTAAAACTCCCTACAATTTTAGTCACATCAATAACCTGTAATGAATTAAGTCCCACGTTGTGCAGGAAGCTGGATCCTTGAAAAATCTTCACTTTGGGGATGCCCGTCCTCTTCCTGTTTCTGAACTTTTGGCACTGTGATGGTTAACTGCTTTGGGTTTTCAGGCAGAACAGCAATACAGGTTGTGCAGCAGAGACATACTCTCTCCTTCTTCCTCCTCCACTGTACAAAAGTTATTTCATTGATTACACTGCCTGCAACATGTTCTATGAACAGGGGAGAGAATTCTGTGACTGATCAGACTCTCCACCATTCACCAATCACATTATAGGCAGTCTATCCAATTAAAGAACATTTCCCAATGAAGGAGAAAGAAAGAGGCAAGTCCTCGTTGCACCATCTGTACTGTAGTTCTGTCTAAAGACCACCGCAGCTCTGGAAGCTCAGAGACAAGAAGAAGACAGGCATTCCTGCAGTGAAGATTTCTCCATGATCCAGCTACCTGGAACATGCTTCATTACAGATAAGTGATATGACTAAAACTGTAGGGATTATTTTAGCTAATTCTCAGCTTTAAATTATTACTTCACCTTAAATAAAAATGTTTCTAGGAATACAGTAGTATATTACCACAAATTCAATAATAAATATGGGGTCCCAATAGATATTTACTTGAGTCAACCTTTTGTTTCAAGATGTACTGGCGGCTTTTTCTTACCAGATTAAAAATTATAATGCAAAGCATCTGAGAACATATTTACTCACACATTTCCATAGACCCCATTGAATTAGATTAAATAGCAACTGTAGGTCAACACACCATAGTTACAGAACATTATTGGGAGTAGGCCTGAAACAAAATGTACAAACACTACTGGAAAATGCAGGACAGTGCATTTAGTATACAAAAGCACAATTTATTACCAACATTTTTGATAATATATAAGAAATGTAAAAGAGATCGATATCAAATATGCCATGCCTTAAACTGTGTGCACTAGTGAAACTCCAAGTCCTCTTTAACCCCTTTGTGACAGACAAATGTTAATGCATGAACACAATTTTGCAACTTGAACATGTGGTAAAAAAACTTTACATATCATATCGTCATAACTACTTTATTTATCCAGGTTGATTATACCTTGTTTTTTTTAGGACAAATTGGATTTTCTTTTGGTGGTAAATAGTAATAGAGATCTTCAGATTTTTTTCTATTATTAAAGGAAAACTGGCCCAAAATAAAAAAATGTAATTTTATATATATATATATATATATATATATATACACATATATACACACAGTGGGGACGGAAAGTATTCAGACCCCCTTAAATTTTTCACTCTTTGTTATATTGCAGCCATTTGCTAAAATCATTTAAGTTCATTTTTTTTTCCTCATTAATGTACACACAGCACCCCATATTGACAGAAAAACACAGAATTGTTGACATTTTTGCATATTTATTAAAAAAGAAAAACTGAAATATCACATGGTCCTAAGTATTTAGACCCTTTGCTCAGTATTTAGTAGAAGCACCCTTTTGATCTAATACAGCCATGAGTCTTTTTGGGAAAGATGCGACAAGTTTTTCACACCTGGATTTGGGGATCCTCTGCCATTTCTCCTTGCAGATCCTCTCCAGTTCTGTCAGGTTGGATGGTAAACGTCGGTGGACAGGCATTTTTAGGTCTCTCCAGAGATGCTCAATTGGGTTTAAGTCAGGGCTCTGGCTGGGCCATTCAAGAACAGTCACAGAGTTGTTGTGAAGCCACTCCTTTATTTTAGCTGTGTGCTTAGGGTCATTGTCTTGTCTTGTTTTTTTTTTACTTTGTTCTTTATTCAATTTATTAAAAAAATAACCATATAGATATTTAAAACATCAGTTAATCATTGCCACAACCGCAACATATGGATTAATAATTATACAAAAGCAGGAGTCCAATATACTAAAATGGAACAGAAAAAAAACAAGGGAAAAAAGGAGAAACAAGAAGAAAAAAAGAAAAAGAACAAAAACCATGGAGGTAGGGACTCCCCAGACTCCCCTTCTACCACTGTTTCCAATATTACAAAATTAATGTTAACCCCTTAGTTCCTCCACCCTTTAACCATCCTCCCCCCTCCCATACCACTATGCGCGGATTTAAATTCTTAAGGCGGGTTTATCAATCTGTTATTGTTAAACCTATAACTTATCTTGTTGAAATTGGCTATGACATCGTTCCCATATTGGTCTAGTAACTCCTTTCCCTAACAGTTAACTATTCTATTTGTTTTTCCAGCTCTCTTTTATCCTTTACCACTTTATTCAGGAGGTCCCACTTTTTCCAACCACAGCCTCCACATCACATCAAATTCCTTAAGATTACCTTTCTTTATATACACTGCTCTTTCTCTACAGAGGATTTCCTTTATTGTACTAATCCAGTCCCTTACTGTAGGGGGTATATTTCATTGCCATCTAGATGTAATCATTTTTCTGGCTTGGAACAGACATCTCTGAATTGCCACTGTAGTGCTCTTCTTCTCCCCCCGTTCCCACCTATACCCCAGTATGCACACCATGGCCTCCCTCTCTAATGCGATTCCAAATATATTTCTCATATTAATGATCACCCCCTCCCAGTACTGGAACAACTTGGGGCATCTCCACAGCATATGTATGAGATCCCCAGTCCCCCGACATCTGGGGCATCTGTCATCAGATCTACAACCAAACCTAAAAAGCCGCTTGGGTGTATAATAGACTCTATTTAACATCATCAAATGTGATATCTTCTGAGGGGGGGAGATCGACACCGACGGTCCCAACTCTAAGATCCTCTTCCACTGCACCTGTGTTATTGCCCCTATATCCTCTTCCCATCTTGCTCTTACAGAGTGGAGTTTCCTCCCATTGTTGACTTCTTTACTTATTTGCCCATATATTTCAGAGATTAGACCCTTAGTAGGGCCTACCTGCAATATACTTTGAAAGAGAGGTGTTTCTTTCCATTCTAAGGGGTGGTTCCTAAATTGGGCCTCAAGGGCATGTCTCAGCTGTAAATAAATATAAAATGTGCTCTGTGGTAAGTTAAATTCTCATTTCAACTCCGGAAATTTTTTAAGAGTTTTACCCAAATAGAGTTGTCTTAACCTTTTGATGCCTTGTTTTTACCACTCTCTAACCTTTCCTATCCTAAGAATTTCCTGCAAGTTACTATTATTCCAGATGGGGGTATATATAGTAAGCCCATTGTATCTCATCTGCTTTTTAACTGTTTTCCATATTTGAATTAACATTTTGATTGTTGGGTACTTATATTGAAAAGATTCTGCCTCTAGCGCTTCAATTACAGTATTATGTAAAGCCCCTGTTAATATTTTTCCATTGGCAGTACCTCCATGCAGGACACCACATCCCAGTAGCTGCTGCATTTGGGATGATAAATAGTAACGCCCCGCATGGGGAAGTGCGAACCCGCCGTCCCCCACTGGGAGCTGAAGTGTACTAAGTCTAATCCTAGCCTTTCCCCCTTTCCATATAAGCTCCCTAAAAAGGCTCTCGATTTTATTGAACCATTTCTTGCATATCCACACTGGGGAGTTGTGCAGAATATACAATTGTGGCATCCAGATCATTTTTATTAAGCTGCACCTTCCGGCCACTGATAAAGGAAACCGCTTCCAGATGCTAATTTTTTGTTTACATTTGGACAGGAGTGGGACAAGATTTTTGCTTATATAAAGATTAGGGTCTTTCGTCATAGTAATCCCCAAGTATTTCAAAGTATCCACTACTGCCAGCTGCGGCAATCCGGAAGTTACTGAGTCACTAATGGGGTCCATTGGTAATAACTCTGATTTCTCCCAGTTTATCTCCAACCCTGTAAAGCTACCAAATTCCTTCACTATACTCATTGTCCTTGACAAAGATTGGCTCATATCTCCCAGGAAGAGCAGGATATCATCCGCATATCGCGCGATTCCCGTCTTTCTCTGAAAGCCTATTATCTCCGGACTCATTCTTATAGAGATAGCCAAGGGTTCCATTGCCAGTGTAAAGAGCAAAGGAGACAATGGACACCCCTGTCTCATCCCCCTCTCTAGTTCAAACCTGTCCGAGAGTTCGTTATTGATTTTTAATCTTGCACTTGGCCTGTCTTAGAGCATTTTAATCCAGCCGATGAAAGAGGGCCCAAAACCAAATTTCCCCAACACCCGCCAGATATATCCCCATTCCACACTATCGAACGCTTTAGTCACGTCCAGTGACAATACAGCTCTTGATCCCTTGTTCACCATTAGGGATTGTAAATTTAAGAAAGCCCTTCTTATATTCGTGCTTGTAGATCTATTAGCTATAAACCCCGCCTGATCTGGATGAATCAGTTTAGGGATAATTCTATTTAACCTTGCTGCCAGGACCTTGGCCAATATTTTGGCGTCAGAGCATAGGAGAGAGATTGGCCTATATGCAGCTACATCTAGGGGGTCCTTTCCTTCTTTCTGTAGCACTATAATAGTTGCCTCTAACATTGAAACGAACAAGTGTCCCTCTTTGGCCGCCCCTTCCAATGTTTTTAGCAACTCTGGAATTAATATATCCCCATACTATTTATACACCTCAGTTGGGAGCCCATCTGGACCAGGGGATTTTTGGTTTGCCATATTACCTACTGCCTGTTGGAGTTCAACAAGGGTTAATGGGGTTTCTAAATCATTCCTTTCCTCCTGCGAGATGGACAGAATTTCCAGGCTATATAGGAAATCCTCCATCACGCCCTCCACATTTTTTTTCTGGGCAGTATAAAGATTTTTATAATATTCCCTAAATATATGCACTATCTTTGTAGTATTTGATATTATTTCTCCACTCGTGCACCTGATAGAAAGAATAGTAGATGAGGTGGAGTTGGACTTCACCAACCGCACCAGCATTTTTCCTACACTTTCGCCCTCTAAAGAGGATTGCCGCTGGAGGAGTTGTCTAATCTCAACTTTCTGCAAAATTACCAACTTGTACTCTTGTTTTTCTAACCATGTTGTTTCCCTCCCAGGAGTTGGGTCTATTATATAGCTATTTTCAGCTTCAAAATAGCTATATAATGGCTAAATGCATCTTTGTTGCATTTAGCCACTTGTTGTATTAGGACACCCCTAAGAGAAGCCTTTAGGGTGTCCCATAAAATGCCAGCCGGCGTCGTGCCTTCATTAATTTCTACAAATTCTCTCATTTTAGGGAGGACCCCATCCGTTTTTTTAATTAATTCAAACCAATAAGGGTTTATTTTCCACTCTTTCTGGGGCTTTTTCCCTCCTAATTTCAATGTAATCACTATTGGAGAGTGGCCTGATATTCCTCTTGGCCAGTATGTAATTTTTTCCATAGTCTGTAGCGCTCTATCGTTTCCCAAGGCCACATCGATCCTGGAGAGCGTGGAATACGAGATTGAGTAGCAAGAATATTGCAGTACTCCTGGATTCCGCGCTCTCCACAAGTCCAATAACCCCATTTCATGCAGAAATTGACTCAAACAACTCTTCCCCATGGGTTCTGAAAAAGTCAGTGTGGGGAACCTATCCAACTTTCTATCAAGAATCTCGTTAAAATCTCCTACTATTATAACCGGCACTCCTTCTTTATCTTACAAAAATTCACTTAATCTGAGCATGACATCCAGTTTAAATGGTGGAGGAATATAGATATTTGCCAGAGTATACATATTGTTATAGATTGCGCAGTGCAGAAAGATATATCGGCCCAACTCATCTATACTAGCCTGTCTGCAGGAAAAGTTCACCCCAGTTTTCACCATGACGCTTACCCCCCTACTATAGGAGGAGTGAACTGAGTGATATTGATATTGCTTAGTCTGAAGTTGCTGAGCTGTATACTTAGGTGGGTTTCCTGCAGACATACCAGCTCTACTCTATATTTCTCCAACATGGAAAATACTGCCATCTTTTTGGTCGATGTCCCCAGACCCCAGACATTCCGGGAGCCTATATTGAGTGTTTTATTTTGCATCAACGGTCCAGGAGGTATAAACATAGCTTTGGAAAATACTATTTAGAACTAAATTCAAATCAAATTCATGCTTTAACTTCCCTCTAATAAGCATTGTTTTAAACTGTGATCCCAATATCTTTCTTAATACTGTTAGTGATTTTAGACATCTTCACCATCATAATCATCTTACGTGAATAAGTACTCAAATGATAATTTCATGTGAGTTTCAAATATCACTATCCTGTAATTATTACTTTGTGAATTAACATGCAACCAACAGATACAAATTCCTATCCTATTCCTACATGTTGTGACTACTTTTAATCCACACTTCAACAGTGTTAATTCTTGAACTGTTCCTATAATATCTCCCTCTTCCCCCCACATCTCCCTCCTCCTTCTCCTACCCCCCCACCACCACCTAATTAGGTAACCCCCAAGAGGCTTATCAGTGACCTTTTCCCACATCACCTGTTCCACATTTCTACTCCCATATTCATTCCCAACCATTGCACCACATACAACAACTGTGTGTAGTTACCCCCCCCGTCCAAAAAAAAACAAAAAAAAAAAACAGCTAATAATACATCCTATACAACCTTCCCCCTCTTTACATAATATCTAAAGTTTCTCCTTGTTTTCTTCCAGCCACTTCTCCACCTCGGCTGGAGATTCATTAAAAAAACTGGGTTCCCCCCAGTGCATTTACATGTAGTCTTGCTGGGTAGAGAAGGGCGTAAGTCAGCTTGAATTTTTGTAATGTGCGTTTAGACTGTATGAACTCTGCTCTACGACTCTGAAGATCCGTCGAAAAGTCAGAGTAAAATGATATTTTAGTACCGTTAAAGAAAATATTTCCCGCCTCCCTTGTTTTTCGCAACAGTGACACTTTATCCTTATAATTAAGAAACGTTATCAGCAAAGGTCTCGGAAATCCACCTGCTGGAGGGGCCCTAAAGGGCACTCTGTGCGCTCTAAATCGAAAACATTGTTGAAAATGATTATTTTCCAAAAAGTTCAACCAGCCAATTTTCTAGGAACTCTATAGGGTTGGGACCCTCACTCTTTTCAGGGAGGCCCACCAGCCTCACATTATCCCTTCGGCTCCTATTCTCCATCTCCTCCATTTTGGAGGCATGCTTGGATATCTGTTCCTTCATGCTTTTCATTTCTTTTATTCATGGAGATATATCATCTTCTAGCTGGCTTACTCTTCCTTCCAAGACCGTTCTCTCCGCTGTTTTTTGCAAATCCTGTCTAACGTCAAATCCTCTTTTACACCTTTCAATTGCTCACACGGATCCTTAAGTGAAACATTGCATGCATTCACTGCCAAAAATACGTCCATCAAAGTTGGCTCCTTATCTGCAGGTAAGGTAGAATCAGCTGATATATCTTACATTTGATTTTATTGACTGGGCTTGCGGAGCTGTAACTGCTGACTGGCTCTGGCCCTGGCCCAAGCTTTTTCTGTCCATTAAGCCCCCTTGTTGTGATTTAGACTGCGACTGTGACCCCTTCTTAGGTGGAGTCTGAACTGGGGTATGTGCAAATTGTTCCATTTTTGCAGCCGCTGCGGCTACTGCCGTTTGCTGGGGATTTTTATCCTTGGAGGAGCGTAGGTGCTGCATCTTGTTTCTATTGACTTTTCTTCCTTCCTTCTCCTTCCCTCCTTGGATAGCTAGGGTAAGGGGGTAGCCCTAAGCCAGTTTAACAGTATAGTATATGGAAATGAAATATGGTATATGGATGATCTAGTATATGATATATGGATCAAGGGTTTAGTTGTAAGTTTACATCATTTCCAGGACTAAAGTATGCACAGACAATAAACTGCTCACTTATCCACACAAAATGCCTATATTTCAAGATCTTTAATTAACGGCCTGATATTTATATGCACAGTCTCTAGCGTATGCGATTTTGTGCGACTTTTCAGACTCACCAAACAGTAGTACCTATCCACAGAAAAACTTTATCCAAACACGATTTACCTGGCCACTGGGATAGCGATAACGTTAGGCGGCAAACGACATAGTCTTGAAACATTACTACTCCTCCTTACTCACGTGACCTTCATATCTGTTGGTGGAAATCTGGATGTCAGGCGGATCTGTAGCAAAGTCCTTGCCAGCTCTTTATGCACCTGCTCCTTTACAAAGAAAGTTCCTCTGGCCCGCTCACTCTCCCACTGTTCGTTCCATGTACCAAAAAAAATAGAACATGCTCTCACTGTCCCTTTGGGAGCCCTCCAGTGGCTTTCCTAGTGTCGAGCAGCCAGTGTCCTCTACACGCGGGATGGCTTGCAAACAGCGTGCGGCACACAGCGTGTGACATCACTCCCAGTTGTAGTCAGGGGGACGGGTCGGCTCAGGGTGGATTAGATACTCGGAACCTCTCGTGTGTCTCCGTGCGTCTCCGGGATATCCCTGGGATAGATGCTCATCACTCCTCCCTCGCTACTCCGTACCGTACCAGAGAAGCATAAGCATTAACTTCGTCAGCCACAAGCTTGCCTTAAGGAGGGGGTGGAGGGCGGAGGGAAATCACACAGTTCTTCTCACTCCATGCTGCAGCTCGTCTCACACCACTCACACACACATCCGGTCACGCCCCCCGGTATTACATGTTGATAGTGCACATCCACGACCACCAGGGTTATTGTCTTGTTGGAAGGTAAACCTTCGGCTCAGTCTGAGGTCCTGAGCACTCTGGAGAAGGTTTTCGTCCAGGATATCCCTGTACTTGGCCGCATTCATCTTTCCCTGGATTGCAATCAGTCGTCCTGTCCCTGCAGCTGAAAAACACAACCACAGCATGATGCTGCCACCAACATGCTTCACTGTTGGGACTGTATTGGACAGGTGATGAGCAGTGTCTGGTTTTCTCCACACATACCGCTTAGAATTAAGGCCAAAAAGTTCTATCTTGGTCTCATCAGACCAAAGAATCTTATTTCTCACCATCTTGGAGTCCTTCAGGTGTTTTTTTAGCAAACTCCATGCGGGCTTTCATGTGTCTTGCACTGAGGAGAGGCTTCCGTCAGGCCAATCTGCCATAAAGCCCCGAATGGTGGAGGGCTGCAGTGATGGTTGACTTTCTACAACTTTCTCCCATCTCCTGACTGCATCTCTGGAGCTCAGCCACAGTGATCTTTGGGTTCTTCTTTACCTCTCTCACCAAGGCTCTTCTCCCCCGATAGCTGAGTTTGGCTGGACGGCCAGCTCTGGGGAGGGTTCTGTTTGTTCCTAATGTCTTCCATTTAAGGATTATGGAGGCCACTGTGCTCTTAGGAACCTTAAGTGCAGCAGAAATTTTTTTGTAACCTTGGCCAGATCTGTGCCTTGCCACAATTCTGTCTCTGAGCTCTTCAGGCAGTTCCTTTGACCTCATGATTCTCATTTGCTCTGACATGCACTGTGAGCTGTAAGGTCTCATATAGACAGGTGTGTGGCTTTCCTAATCAAGTCCAATCAGTATAATCAAACACAGCCGGACTCAAATGAAGGTGTAGAACCATCTCAAGGATGATCAGAAGAAATGGACAGCACCTGAGTTAAATATATGAGTGTCACAGCAAAGGGTCTGAATACTTAGGACCATGTGATATTTCAGTTTTTCTTTTTTAATAAATCTGCAAAAATGAACATCAACAATTCTGTGTTTTACTGTCAATATGGGGTGCTGTGTGTACATTAAAGCGGAAAAAAAATGAACTTAAATAATTTTAGCAAATGGCTGCAATATAACAAAAAGTGAAAAATGGAAATTTAAGGGGGGTCTGAATACTTTCCGTCCCCACTGTATATATATATATATATATATATATACATATATATATATTTTATTTAGCAGTATATTTCTTGCTATTAACCATAATTACCACAAGAACAAACAAAAATAAATTCTACTGCTCCTGTTGATCACACGTTATTTGTTGTCTGTACCCGTAGTAGGACCCAGAAACTAAAGTGCATTATGCTTTTTTTTATCCTACCTAAAACACACTGACACTAAGGGGTTGATTTACTAAAACAGGAGAATGTAAAATCTCATGCAGCTGTGCACAGTATCCAATCAGCTTCTAACTTCAGCTTGTTCAATTAAGCTTTGACAAAAAAAAAAAAGGAAGCGGAATGGTTTCTATGAACAGCCGTACCTGATTTTGTACTCTCCAGTTTTGGTAAATCAACCTCTAACCCCTATCAACCCCTAACCGACACTAAGGCTAGGTTCACCCTAGCCCGAACTGTGCATTCCAGTTGTGGGTATCGCATTGAATAGTTTGCTGTGCCCTCTTAATTTTTTTGTTTACACTCTTGTTTATTGACATTTTTCTCCCCTGCAAGGAGAGAAATATACAATGCATCTTCCTCCAGAGGGAAAAAAAAAACACAGGAGTGGGCTGCACAGTGACTGATCACTGTGATAGGCAGTCAGCGGCTATCACAGTGATCAGGTGACAAGGAGTCCAGCGAGAGCCCAGTCTGTGCACAAACACAGGTATGCATATATGCAGCCTCATGCATAAAGATCCACTTCTATACGGCTGAACATATGTGTATAGTCAGTGGAAAGAGCTTAAGGTGACACCAGGGGTCTATCAGACCTGTAATGTCACCTCTGGACCCCAGTGAAGCTTAACAGGCACAGTTCTTGCTTGAACAGCTTCCTCCTTGGCCCCAGTAGCTGGTGAATGACTGTGAACGCTCAAATAAGAAGATGCTCGCTGATTTCGGGTTTATTCATGTTCACTGACCTCCCTCAGTTCCACCTGCCATGCCTAAGATACATGGCAGGGATTGTCAAGCAGTGGTACCTTTGGGCTGCCCCCATCACTTCTAACAAAAAGCTGACAGTTTGACCATAATGAACACAGTCCTGGCTGCTAAAATAGCCAGAAGTGTGTTTAAAGCCCTTTACAATACATAAAATCGCTAAAAAAATCAAGTATTTTTTACTTAAATTGTATTTTTTATTCACCTTCAATGTGCCTTTGAATTCGATAGAAAATCTGACTACAGGAATTCCTCAGCATATGCCCCATCCCCTTGAAAATTATAGTCTAGCCCAGAACCCCCCGCATAATCTTTCATGTAGCTTCCTGGGGGTGATTGGTTGGGAATACAGCCCTGTATTCAGTAACAGCTCTGAGTATGTTGGGACTGCTGATATCACATCCAAGATGGCAGCACCCCTCAATTGTAAAAAAAAAAAAAAAAAAAAAAAGATGTCAGCACCCAGCAGCAGTCTCAGGGCATATGGATATCTACACAAGGGAAGCTTTTACAGGTAAATAACATGCATAAAAGGAAAATTGCCATGTCAATTGCAGAGTCAGTCTACCATTTCAAGCAATGTAATTCCATCTTAGCGATGGAAGATCACATTTTGTGTTTGCCATTTATTTTGTTCTGATGGACTTTCGCCTTTAAGGTTAACAAAACAAACATTACTCACTTTATCCTTCAAATGAAGCTTCAGCATTCGAAGATAAGCCACGGGAGCAAAGGCATCGTTAGAATGCATCATCACCTCTGTGGAATCACTGCAGCATAAAGAGACAGAGGGGTCATGAACATGGCTGGACAGCTGCACTAAGCACAAACATGACAGAAGATGCAGGAATGTAACACGACAGTTCCCACTCATAAGATAAATGGAGCTAAACAGTAGAGGTATGTCGCCTCCACACAAAGCATGCCTCATCATGTTAATGTCCACTTCAAGCAGGTTTTGATGTTTCCCTCTATTTACTAAAACCTACGTTAGACTTACCGGTAACGGTATTTCTACGAACCATATACGACGGCACACCTGAGAGATGAGGGCTCCTCCCTACAAGAAACACAATCAACTGCAGCTTGTTATAAGTCCCCACCCTTCTCCTTGATCCCCAATTTGTAATAAAGCAATCCTGAACTGGTTCACAAGGAGCATCGCTACTTACCATCTAGCGTTTAGCTTATCTTTCCCTCCACATGGGGCGGGAAGTAGGCCTGCCGTCCTGGAAGGTTCGTAGAAACACCGTTACCGGTAAGTCTAATGTAGGTTTTCTCCTATCACCTTCCAGGATGGCACACCTGAGAGGATAATCAAGTAAACACAGGCCTACCTTCAGTGTGGGACCACAGCTTGTAGGACCTTCCGACCAAAAGCCAAGTCTTGCTGTGACAACACTTCCACACGGTAGTGCTTCAGGAATGTATCCTGACTGGACCAGGTGGCCGCGCTGCGGATTTGTTCCCAGGAGGCCCATGCTTTTTCAGCTCAGGATGTTGCTAGTGGCCTGGTTAAATGAGCTTTAACCTTTGCTGGTGCTGGAACTCCAGAACTCTCATAAGCCATGGAGATAGCTTCCCTGATCCATCTGGAGACTGAGGCTTTAGAATCCTGAAGTCCCTTCCTAGACCCAGCATACAAAACTAGCTGGTGATTGGACCTCCTAAAACTCTTTGTTCTTTCTAGATAGGTAAGGAGACACCTTCTTACATCCAGACAATGAAGTTTCTTTTCTTTCTCATTTTTTGGTTTATCGCAAAAGGATGGCAATGTTATATCTTGCGTCATATGAAATAAGGATGCTACCTTTGGTAGATACAAGGGATCTGCCCTGAGGGTGAACGTATCTGGCTGTACCAATAGGAAAGGTTCCTTCATGGACAGCCCTTGCAAGTCCCCGACCCTCCTAGCTGTAGTAATTGTTAGCAAAAGTGACAATTTTAAGGTTAGAAACTTAAAGGGAACCTCTTCTATAGGTTCAAATGGGTGTTTCGATAACTCCTCTAACACCCTTGTCAAGTCCCATGGAGGGAAACTACTTTTGGAGACGGGGGAAATGCTTTCCCTGGCCAGCAGAAAACATTTAATGAGGTCTTCCTTTACCAATCTTACATCAAGATAGACAGAGAGAGCCGCTATCTGAACCCGAAGGGTGCGGAACCGCTAGACCTTGGTCTACTCCATCCTGGAGAAGCTCCAGGATAACCGCAACAGTGGTGGAGGTCATCTGTCTGTCTTTATCCCAGGAACAGACTTCCAAACTTTAGAATAAATCTTTTTAGTCAATGGTTTCCTACTCAGAAGGAGGGTACTTATTATTTTCTCTGAGCAGCCCTTAATTTTTAAGATCTGGCGCTCACTAACCAGGCCGACAGCTGGAAAAATTCCAGCCTTGGGTGTAGTACTGGACCTTGCCTGGGAAGATCCGGCCTGTTCGGGAGCTTCCATGGCTCTGCCACTGCCATTGAACTTACGCTTGCAAACCAAGCTCTCCTTGGCCACCAGGGTGCTATCAGGAGGAGTTGGCCTGGGGACTGGCTGAGCTTCTGAAGAGCTCGCGGAATCAGTGCTAGGGGTGGGAAGGCGTAGCCAGCCTGCACTGCCAGGTTTGAGTCAGTGCATCTAGTCCTTCTGACTCCCTCTCTTGGGAAATCGAGAAATATCTCTTTACCTTCCTGTTTTGCCTGTTGCCGAACAGATCCATTTTCCGGATTTCCAAAGCATTGCACCAGGCTTTGAAATACCTCGGGGTTCAGTTCCCATTTCCCTTGTCTTATCGGCTGACAGCTGAGGAAGTCTGCCTCGGTATTGCTTGTCCCTTTTATGTGGACAGCTGAAATAGAGAGAACCTTTCCTTCGGCCCAACCCAGGATCTGCTTGGATAATTCTAGCAGGAGTCTGGACCTGGTGCCTCCTTGGCTCAAGTAGGCTACGACAGTGGCGTTGTCAGAGCTCACTTGAACCTCCTTGCTCATGATGTTCTTTTGAAAGGCTTTCAGGTCCTCCCCCCACTGCTTTGAGCTCCCTGTAGTTGGACGACATCCGACCTAGCAAGCTGTTCCATTGGCCTTGGGCTTTCTCCTCTCCAAGGTGGGCCCCCCACCCCCAGGAACTGGCATCAGTGGTAACTTTTACCGAATTCCACTGAGCCCACGGCCTGCCACCCTTTAGGTTTTTGGGTACTGTCCACCACTCCAGAGTTGACAGAACCTGAGGGGTTAATAATATCTCCTGATCCAAGGACTTCTTTTTGTTCCATGAAGACAGGAAGAAGTGAAGGTCTCTTGAGTGAAGTTGTCGGCAAGTATACCAGATTATGGCATTATTATGGTATACTTGCCGACATCAGACCTAGGGTTCTTAGAACCTCCCTTCTGGAGCGTGACGTGGTCTTTATCAAGCCCCCCCACTGATAAAGCTAGTTTTGTCACCTTGTCCTCTGGCAAGAGGAGCTTCTGGAGTCTGGTGTCCACCCTGTAACCAAGAAAGGTCTTGACCTGTTCTGGTTCGAGGGAGGATTTTTCCGTGTTGATTATCCAACCCAGGTTGTTTAGAACTGACATTACTTTGTTGGTATCTGACCTGGGAGACTGATGGTCCAGGAGATCAGTAGATCATCCAGGTATCGAATTAGAGATATACCCTGGAGATATAGAAAGGCTACTGCCTCTGCTAGGATTTTTGTAAAAATCCTTGGGCTGGCTGTTAACCCGAAAGGAAGGGCTCTGATCTGTCAGTGAAAAATCTCCCCTCCGACTGCTACTGCGAACCTCAGGAATGACTGATGATCCACGTGAATTGGCACATGCAGGTAGGCATCCCTGAGGTCCAGAGTCGTCATGAAGGCCTCCTTCATGAGGTTTTCGCGTACGGAGTAGTATAGCACAGTAAACTTTTTGTATTCCAGGTACCTGTTCAGGTTTCTTAAATTTACTATCAGCCGATACTTTCCTGACAGCTTGCGAACAACGAATACGTGGGAGTAGAATCCCTTGTACTGTTCCTTTGATACTGGTACCACCATCTGCTGTTCCACAAATTCCTGGATACCCTCCAGGAGGGCAGATCTTTTCAGGGTATCCCTGGGGGGATGTGTAAGGGTGATCATAGAGGGGGTTTTGCCGAGAACTCCAGACGATAAACCTCTCGCAGGATCTGGCAGATGTAACTGCTGTCCCAGGGACAAAGTGGGACAGCCGTCCCCCCACCCTGATCTTGGCGTCACTTGGTTTCTTTGGTGCCAACCTTGGGGGGGGAAACAATAAACTGTTCTTTTGCTTTCCCCTACTATGTTGGGTTCCTTTTTGGCTCTATGCTGTGGTTGCCCTGGGGGGCCTCGAAAAATTATTTTAAATTTTCTATTTTTTGGGCTTTATTGGGAATTTTTTACCCTTTTCTGAAGACCTAGACAGAACTTCGTGCAGGCCCAGGCCAAACAGCAATGAACCCTGAAAGGGTAGGCCACACAGTTTACCCTTTGACGTAACATCTCCTTCCCAAGCCTTAATCCAGACAGCTCTTCTAGCTGAATTGATTAATGCGGCCATTTTAGCCAAGGCTCTTGCAGGCTCAACTGCAGCATCTGCAAGGTAAGCGACAGCTTTTCCTATCACTGATAGGGAGTCAAGGACGTCACCCGCTTCGAGACAGGTGCTTGGTCAATTTCTCAGAAATCTGCATTCCTGGCTACACAGGCTGCTGCTAAGGACAGACCCATGGCTAAAGTATTAGCCTCCCAAGCTTTTCTAAGAAGGGATTCTGCTCTATGGTCCATCAGATCCTTAATACTGCGTGCATCCTCAAAGGAGAGGTCAGACAGATTGGTGACTTGAGACAGTGCTGCATCCAGTCTTGGGAGCTTAAAGAATGTCTCTTCGTCAGTCTGATTAAAGGGAAACCTCCTTTTCCAAGTTTTTTGTCTGACAATCCTCCTTTTAGGCTCCCTCCATTCCTGTAGGACCAGATCCTTAAGGGATTGATGGAGTGGGAACGCTCTGGATTGAGCCTTGCTCAGCCCCCTGTATACCTTGTCCTGTGCTGAGGTTACTCTAGGGGCTTCTGGAATCTTCTCAGTAGCATATATTGCCTGCAAGAGTGCATCCAGATCCTTTAGGGTAAAGAGGTGTCTCCTTAACCTGGCATCCTCCCGAGTCTGACTTAACAGGTCTGGATCCAGCTCCCCTGTGAGCTGTGTTCTGACCTGGCCTGGCTTTCCAAAAGCCACCCCTCCCCGTCCTCCTCTTCCTCCTCTACCTGGGCTAGAAGGAGTGACTGTGAGGGTGGGAGAAGAGCACTAGGTCCCCCTCCAAAGAGGCTCTCCTGGGAGGATGTGCCTTCTCTAGAGGTAAGCTCCTCTGTGTCAGGGCCCTGGGTTGTTGACTGACCGGCGGCATCACGGAAAGCTTTGACTTTTGCCAGCATTTCCGTTTACATAGATGAGAGAATTTTTTTCATCAATGCAGAAGCTTCTTTTCCTGCTAGTTTGTTTATACAGTTATAGCAGAAGGGCTTTGAGTGGGACTTTGGGAGTTTATCCTTACAGTACCCACATTTTTTTTTTGAGTAGCTATGCCCTGTAGCGGCAGGAGGGTGTTTATCTGGGGCCTCCTGGGCTCCGCTGGGGTATTCTGTAAGACAAAAGATATAGCATATAACATTATTTTGTCTTCCCCCTAACTGTGGGCTTGTACTGGAGAGGGGGGAAGGGTAAGGTGATTGGTGAAGTCCAGCCTGTTCTGGCCATCCCAAAGATTCTCAGACACCTAGAATCCAGGACCTCTCACCCCCTTCCCCTCCTCCCTTTCCAAGGGGGGTTTGTACTCACTGGGCTCCGACAAGGACCTGCCCGCAGTTGCAGCTGCCTTCCCTTCCTCCTGTTCTATGAGGAGGTTGGCGGGGTCCTGGGCTGCTGGTACCGCTAGTGGGGCTAATACAGCAAGCCAACCACTTTCCACTGCCTTGCCCTGTCTCCACGCCGCTCTCCACGCTTTCTCCCGGTGTTTCCAACACTCCCGGGTTGCGCTGTAACGCCGGCACCGCCCACTTCCTGTGATGCGGCCGTGTACCAGAGTGAGGCTTGGAGAGCAGTACTTCCTGCAAGAAGATTCCCAGCAATGAAGAGAGCGGCTGGTGGCGGTGGTTCATGCACATCCAGCGATGGTGCGCACTCCCTACGGCCAGAGCGCTGGTGAAAACTTGCGACCTAAGAAAAAGGACAAGCCTGCACGTTAGTTCAGCCCTCCCCGGCCTCCCTAAAACCTGTCTCAACAGGGGACCATCAGACACTCCCCGGTCATTTGGTCTTTAAACAAAACAAACATGCTACTGTGTTCGGGAGAAAGAAAATCAATACTGGGGATCAAGGGGAAGGGTGGGGACTTATAACAAGCTGTCAATTGTGTTTCCTGTAGGGAGGAGCCCTTATCTCTCAGATGTGCCGTCCTGGAAGGTGATAGGAGAAAATCATGCTATTAGTATGTAGCAACAATCTAACGGCTCCATCTGACGGCTCCAATTATGGCAGATTCCTACTGAATCTGCAAAAATTCAAACCATGGGTGGCCTTGTAAGTACCACCCTGTTTACAAGGTAAAAGTCAGCTGAGCAGGATGGAAAATTATCCACTGAACAATGACTGCATCCTACCAAATGCAACCACTTTACAGAAGCGCCTTTGTATTAAGGCAACCACTGGTGCTGTGACTGTCTGAATTCAATAGCATGCAGAGTCCTACATCCAGGTTGTTATAGCAAGCAGAAGAAGACAAAATCAAGTTGTATATGGCACCTTAAAAGTTGTTTCCCTTAATACTAAAATTATATGATTCTGAGGGTTATTTTATGGCAGGTTAAATAATAGAAGAAATGACAGTAATAGAATTATATGAATAATATAGGTTCTGTAAAAGCCCTGCGCAGCAGTATTGCTTTAAACCCTAAACTGAAAATCAGCTTGACGATTTTTAGCGTATATCTGCAAAAAAAAAATTGTAAGAATTGTAACGATATATACTGAAACCTCCCCAAACTGGTTTTCAATCTAGGGTTCAAAGCAACAGCACTCTCAGCAAACATAACGCACACATTTCAATCACAAAGTAGACACGTGGATTTGAAATAATGTCGATACTGAAGCACCACAAAAAGTACATATGTAACATATGCAAATATGTGAGCAGAGGATAGCCAGACAGGACTGAAGGCAAAGAGATGACCTCACAGAGCTGTCGCCTGCGGCTATGAAGAGAGCTCGTTAATAGTGGAGCTATAATTACAGGCCGGGCAAGATATGGAGAACTCACGAATAACATTCTATAATTAGCTCCAGAAATATGAGAGAAAGCTCAGCTGATTATTAGAAAGTGAAAGTGTTATCTGTCACCCATTACTCCTATAAAGATATTCAGATGAGACTTTTTATATCCTCCAGCTATGAGGTATCCTAACATTGGGACAATCCTGACTGATCCAATCAATGATACCTGTACATGCAGAGTTATTAAGTCTTCTATTTGGGCTAAAATCATCCCCTGAAACCTCAGTTGGCAACCAATTAACACATAAAACACATAAAAACTGCTGAGGGAATATAAATGTTACTTAGTATAAGAAAAAAAAACGAAAAGCAATTGATTGAAGGACGGCACAAATAAAATGAAAACTATAAGCAACGTACAGCAAAAATTAACTAATAGTGAACCACATTTTGGAGTGGATACTAAGCTTTGCTCTGACCAGTAGTGGTACTATTCTCCAGCACAGTGGTCACCAACCTTTTGGGCCTCACGGACCACTAAACTCACAATTTTGAAACCTGTGCACCACTAACATAAATTTTACATGCCTTAAACATGTACAATGCTTCAGTTCTGTGCCCCCCTTCTCCTGGATCACACTGCTGCCTTATACACTCACACATACACACACAATATTCCAGTTCTCTGCTCCCTTCCTCCAGGATCACACTGCTGCCTTATACAGGGGGTCCCCAAGTTACAAACATCCGACTTACAAACGACTCCTACTAAGAGCCCTTGCACACTGGGGCGGTTTGCAGGCGCTATTGCGCTAATAATAGCGCCTGCAAACCGCCCCGAAAGTGCCGCTGCATGTATTCCTGTGTGAAAGCCCCGAGGGCTTGCACACTGGAGCGATGCGCTGGCAGGACGGTAATAAAAGTCCTGCTAGCAGCATCTTCGGAGCGGTGAAGGAGCGGTGTGTATACCGCTCCTTGACCGCTCCTGCCCATTGAAATCAATGGGACGGCGCGGCTATACCGCCGGCAATGCGCCTCTGCAGAGGCGCTTTGCGGTGGTTTTTAACCCTTTCTCGGCCGCTAGCGGGGGGTAAAACCGCCCCGCTAGCGGCCGCATACCGACGGTAAAACGCCGCTATTAATAGCGGCGTTTTACCGCCGACGCCGCCCCCGCCCCAGTGTGCAAGGGCTCTTACAAACAGAATGAGACAACAGGAAGTGAGAGGAAATCTACCCCTAGGAAGAAAAATTCACTCCTGTAAGAGCTATTATGGGGAAAAGGTACCTCCACTGATGCTTTATCACCAAGGCTTGTTTCCACAACAACCCAAAATTTTCAAAATCCAATTGTCATTGGGACAGAAAGTGAGGCGAAATCTTCTGAACAGGGGCACACACAGCAAAACAAATGTTACAGGGGTGTTAACCCTTCCCTATGCTATCCAAAAAGCTTAAAAATAGTGTTTTTTGGCTGGAGCTACACTTAAAAAATGTACCTGTTCCGACTTACAAACAGATTCAACTTAAGAACAAACCTACAGTCCCTAACTTGTTTGTAACCTGGGGACCCCCTGTACAAACAATGCTTTGGCTCTCTGCCCCCATCCACATCACACTTCTGCCTTACACAGACTCATCACTGGCTCTCACCTCCTTATATAGCCATGTGTTCGAGCTGAATAGCTGAACTTCATTGATTCTGCAGCTGGTGAAGTGTCATTGGCAACAGTATTGCCTGTCTGACATGGTTTTTACGCTGGCCATACACCGCAATATACTAAATATTTCAAATACTTTCAACCAGTTATTTACTGCAAAAAACAATTAAATGAACTGAGGCGACTGCCATTCCTGCCATATAAAACATACAGTAACCTTACTGTATAAACTATTGGGTTTCTTTAAAATTAGCCTAATTTCTGTGGTTGAAAGCCGGATGGAATTGCTAGAAAAATGTTGTATGTATGCCCAGCATTACTGGCTGCTAACAGTAAAATGTATCATTACATTAGCCTTGTAAAGGCTGGGCAGGCAAAAGCACATTATTGTCTACATACAATGCACCAACTGAGGGCCTGCAGTTCTGCTGTACAGTACTCACCCTTTAATGGACCACTATCTTGAAAAATCTGACAACTACTTTTGTAAATGTGAAAAACAAATATAATTAATTAGAGGGCTGTGAAATATAAAATAAAAAGGATTCATAGGCAGAATATTATCATTATATGTATTACCACCACAAAGTTATCAGAATATTTAGAATATAAGAGATTTGGCAACAGAAGTGCTAGTATTTTTTTCAATAACATTTCTTTTGCTATATGAGCATACAGTATCTCACAAAAGTGAGTACACCCCTCACATTTTTTGTAAATATTTTATTATATCTTTTCATGTGACAACATTGAAAAAATGACGCTTTGCTACAATGTAAGGTAGTGAGTGTACAGCTTGTACAACAGTGTAAATTTGCTGTCCCCTCAAAATAACTCAACACACAGCCATTAATGTCTAAACTGCTGGCAACAAAAGTGAGTACACACCTAAGTGAAAATGTCCAAACTGGGACCAAAGTGTCATTATTTTGTGTGGCCACCATTATTTTCCAGCACTGCCTTAACCCTCTTGGGCATGGAGCTCACCAGAGCTTCACAGGTTGCCACTGGAGTCCTCTTTCACTCCTCCATGACTATATGACGGAGCTGGTGGATGTTAGGGACCTTGCGCTCCTTCACCTTCCGTTTGAGCATGCCCCACAGATGCTTAATAGGGTTTAGGTCTGGAGACATGCTTGGCCAGTCCATCACCTTTACCCTCAGCTTCTTCAGCAAGGCAGTGGTCATCTTGGAGATGTGTTTGGGGTCGCTATCATGTTTAAATACTGCCCTGCAGCCCAGTCTCCGAAGGGAGGGGATCATGATCTGCTTCAGTATGTCACAGTACATGTTGGCATTCATAGGCCCCTTAATGAACTGTAGCTCCCCAGTGCCGGCAGCACTCATGCAGCCCCAGACCATGACACTCCCACCACCATGCTTGACAGTAGGCAAGACAGACTTGTCTTTGTACTCCTCACCTGGTTGCCGCCACACATGCTTGACACCATCTGAACCAAATACGTTTATCTTGGTCTCATCAGACCACAGGACATGGTTCCAGTAATGCATGTCCTTAGTCTGCTTGTCTTCAGCAAATTGTTTGCGGGCTTTCTTGTGCATCATCTTTAGAGGAGGCTTTCTTCTGGGATGACAGCCATGCAAACCAATTTGATGCAGTGTGCGGAGTATGGTCTGAGCACTAACAGGCTGACCCCCACCCCTTCAACCTCTGCAGCAATGCTGGAAGCACTCCTGCGTCTATTTCCCAAAGACAACCTCTGGTTATGACGCTGAGCACATGCACTCAACTTCTTTGGTCAACCATGGCGAGGCCTGTTCTGAGTAAAACCTGTACTATTAAACCACTATATGGTCTTGGCCACCATGCTTCAGCTCAGTTTCAGGGTCTTGGCAATCTCCTTATAGCCTAGGCCATCTTTATGAAGAGCAACAATTCTGTTTTTCTGATCCTCAGAGAGTTCTTAGCCATGAAGTGCCATGTTGAACTTCCAGTGACCAGTATGAGAAAGAGAGAGCGATAACACCAAATTTAACACACCTGCTCCCAATTCACACCCGAGACCTTGTAACACTAACGAGTAACATGACACCGGGGAGGGAAAATGGTTAATTGGGCCCAATTTGGACATTTTCACTTAGGGGTGTACTCACTTTTGTTGCCAGCAGTTTAGACATTAATGGCTGTCTGTTGAGTTATTTTGAAGGAACAGCAAATTTACACTGTTATAGTGCTGTACACTGACTACTTTACATTGTAGCAAAGTGTAATTTCTTCAGTGTTGTCACATGAAAAGATATGACAAAATATTTACCAAAATGTGAGGGTGTACTCAGCTTTGTGAGATACTGTATATAGCTCAATTCATGTAAAAAAACGTAGAATTCAATAAATAGATTGTGATCTCTATACACCAGACTTTCCCAACCTTTTCAACACAGAGGAACCCTTGAAATACCTTTCCGCTCTCAGGGAACACCTGGTAAAAGTTACTATATCTACAACTCATGATACATTATTGTGATGGTCAGTGAGAAAATTGCTCCTAACACTTCTGGACACTGGGAAGAATTACCCCTTACAGATAGTTAAAAAGATAATTTAGTCAGTGGGAACTTATCAGTAGGAACTTATCTGAGAGACAAAAATTGGTAATTGCTCAAGGAACCCCTAGCAACATTTCAAGGAACTCTGGGTTCCATAGAATACTGGTTAAGAAACCCTGCTATACACTGTATGTAAAAACACATCATAAACATAAAGCTGAGGAAGTCATTTCATATCATGTAGGAAGGGAGTTGGTGGAATACTGAGTGATCACATCACCAAGGTTCAAGACAGTTTTATCCAGCTAACTAAGGATTACACTTTTGATTGATTCACAATTAATCTAAACAGTAAGATTTTTGTCCTTACCCTTTCTCATTTTCTTTGAGTCTATTGAGGGACACAGGAATTCAGGAATAGTAGACCTGCCAAGTCCACAAGAAAAAAGACCCACGCACCACACTCCTAACCCTTGGAATTAAAGAACTAGACGTGACAGTTATGTTGCCTGGCCAGACAACCCATCTCACAAGAGGTATCCAGGGAAAGCAAATACCTTACAGAGTAATATCCCCAAGGGACAGCCAAAGGATTCATGAGATATGCAACAATTAAGGAGTACCAACCCTCAACTTGACTGAAAAAGGGAGGTAGCGTGTGTGAAATATACTTCTATTAGGGTAGGTAGAAATAAAAGTATACTACAGCCCCAGACATAGTTTTGTTTCCATATCCTGTGCATGAAAACATAGGAAATGGGGTGCAGAAGGCAGCCGATGCCCAGGACTGATAAGTCAAAATGTGAAATATTTGGCTGTAGCAGGGAGCAGTTTGTTCATGAAGGGCTGGAGAGCGGGACAAAAATAAGCGTCTGTAGGAAACAGTGAAGCATGTTGGAGGTTCCTTGAAAGTTTGGGGCTGCAATCCTGGGTATTATGGTTTGGCTCCCACAGAGCCCTCATCAAGTCTGGGATTACATGAAAAGACAGAAGGATTTGAAGCAGCCTACATCCACAGAAGATCTCTGGAATAACCTACCTGCCGAGTTCCTTCAAAAACTGTGCAAGTGTTCCTAGAAGAACTGATGCAGTTTTGAAGGCAAATCGTGGTCACACCAAATATTGATTTGACTTGATTTGGATTTCGCTTCTATTAATTTACTATCAATTTTGTTAATTGATAAAAATAAACTACACAGCATTTTTTCACACCTGCCTAAAATGTTTGCACACACACATATATATATATAAAAAAAAAAAAAAAATATATATATATATATATATATATATACACACACACACACACACACACACACACACACACACACACACACACAGTATACAGTATATACTGTATATTATGGTGGCCTAACATGGCAGCCTATCCAGTAACACTCAATTCGTAACATGCAAATCTGGTAACTAAACATGGCCATTCATATTTGATTATTGTAGATGTAATAGTTCAAGCTCATTCATGAACAGACCATGCCAAATACTTTCATTGTGGAGCTGCTTGAACTTATTTACCTTCCACTTGAATCAAAATATTGGCACGCCTGACACACAAACATGATCATGTCAGGTCAAATGTGACAATGTTTATAGCTGAAACAGTAGTTAATGGGAAAAGGGAAGAAAAAATTGGCTCTGCATTAAGCCCTCTCAGAATCTACGGCCTTGCATGATGTGACCTCAACAGTGCCATATCTGCCCGCCATTTGTAACTTGTACACATGAATCTCCATCTATTGCCACCCTCTTATGTTTTTCATTCACAAGAGTGTTAATCCCCCTTTGATGTGCTTTGCATACAAAGCATAATAGGTCTATGATTAACCTATTTTGAGTGAAATGGCATTAAGTGAAGAGGCTATAGTTACCTAAATAAAGTTCCCAGTGCATAAAAAAGCTCAGTGCATTTTTATATGTCAAACAATACAAGGGTGCTGCTGTTAGAATACAACTTGCTAGCAGGGAGGGGGGTGTAAGTTCAACGTAACCTGTAGGGCGGAGCTTATTGACTTGGGAGACTGAGCCAGAGACCTTACAGACTGCATAATCCATTCCAGAGCAGTGTTTGGTCTTTCAGTGGCTGCAGTGGGATATTGTGTGAGTGAACACAGCAGCGCATTTTGAAGCGCTTGTTTTTTTTAAGATTTATGTGAGTGCATATACATTTGTTTTTTTTTAAATACCCGTTCAAATAAAATTGGCTTGTCAGAAAGTACTACGGATTGTCCTCTGTTTTATTGACCTCAAGATCTGGATAACTGCTATGGACGACATCCTGAATGTGCACCTTTCCTCCATTGACTGGATCCATCGGGTTGACCTGTATATGGGCTGTTTCATGTGATATTTGTAGTGTAGGGGGTAAGATCGCCAGGTGAGAGCACACCTTTGGGGAACCCGTTGGAGGATTGCCTGCATTTATTCATAGCACACTTTTGTATTTTTAACACTGGCTCAAGTTTTAATTGTGTTTCTATAAACTTTAAACATATCTTTTGTATGGACTTTGAGCACATTTGTATGCATACCATTTTTTAGTCCTCAATTGTGATCAGCGATTTTTTAAGTTTGTTTTGATCACAATATTACATTGTTCATTTATCATTATCTATAAGTGATACACAAAGTCATTCATTTCACAATATTGATATTTTATCTCATAATATTAATATTAGGTTTTGTTATAAGTGCAGCACCTTAATATTTAATTGTAAGAATGCACTGCACTATCTTCTGCTAGCAGCTACTTGAATTTTTACTGTAGCGCAACCCACATATCTATATATCTGAATGTATGGCCAGTCTTAACAATTTTGTACATACCAGCACCGCCAGTTAGAATTCTTAGGCTGTACACAGAAAGAAGCTTAAAATCTGAACAATCTACAGAGGCCTATAACTCCTCTATAAATTCTGCCACTCCAGCTTCAATACAATAATAATTGAGAACAGTGCTTATTAATTAAGACAAGCACAAGCCAAAGCAGAAGCTACAGATAATAACCAAATTCCAATTTTCCCTGTTTAGCAAAAGAAAACGATTGAACAGTTTGATGGGCAGCAATGTTAGATTTGTTTTGTTCTAGTTTTTATACTGTATAGGACAAGGTTCCAAACTGATGATTATATGAGTAACTGGAAATCTTGAAAATTCAGGCTGCAGACAACATATTTAAAACATGCATACTGGAAGCCTAGGACAGAGATTAGGAAACCTAAAATAATGTACAGATGACATTTATAGTACAGAATTATTACCATAAAACACGTAAGATGTTTATAGTAAGAATAAACTTACACAACAATCTCTTTTGAAAAGAGGGGGCAGTCCAAGGTGAGGGTCTCATATTCTCCCCCTTCTCCACACACATGGACACCATACTGAGCAGAGAGCTGTAAAAACAAAGACCATTTGGGTTCTTAAAAGTCAAATTCCATGTCCAATGAGAATGGTTAGTTGATGAGTGGTGTGCAGCTGTCCCAGGACATGAGGACCATCATCTGAGCCAAACTAAAATTTCCAAATAGGGCAACAAGTACCTCATCTCTATAGGTAGAAAACACTATCCATAAGCAAATATTACACTCACCGGCCACTTTATTAGTACACCTGTTCAATTGCTTGGTAACACAAACTGCTAATCAGGCAATCACATGGCGGCCACTTAATGCATTTAGGCATTTAGACGTGGTGAGGACGACTTGCTGAATTTCAAGCCGAGTATCAGATTGGAGAAAAAAGGGGATTTAAGACAAAAAAAAAAATGCCCCCCTGAATGGAACTTTGAAAGACCACCAACTCTGATGTATGAAAAAATATCTTTAATTAAGTATGAATCTAGACAATATGGTCTTGGATAAAAAGATGTATAACATCTACACACTGCATAAATGCATCAAACAAAAAACAGGACACCAATACAATGAATGAAATACAAACTGACATATGTACTCTCCGAAGGGTAGTGTACCCTGATACCCAATGCGTTTCCAGTGTTGTGACACCTTCATCAGGGGTTGAGAGGGGTTGAGAGTTGAGTAAATTTACATATGTTTTAATTCTAAAAATACAAAGAGACATATCAGGAGAGACATCAATTTAAAATGTGAATTGCATTTGTATGCTTTAACAAAAAGAATATGTATATAACAGCAGAAAAAACAAAAAAGAAAAAAAAGAGTTCTTGACCCCACATACCAATTTGGAGTAATTCCATGTTTAAGGAACAAAAGAGGCAATTAATCCAAAGGAAGTGTCAGATAGATGCCAAACCGTGATGGTTGAAGGCTTGAAATACAATGCGTTTCCAGAATCTGTATAACAGAAAATGTGCTTGGCAGCGATAAGGCTCCACCAATAGATTGGCAAAAATAGAAAAAGGTACACGCATGGTGAGCACTAACAAGGACGGGGAGGGTCCCCCCATTATCCCTACACCAGTGTGCATATATCCCAAAGGGAAAGCTAAGAAATAGCAGTGACCCGACAGGAAAAGCAGTAGGCACCTATCCACAAGAGGGGGGGTGGGGAAGGAAAAAGGGGGGGGCACGGTCATTCCCAGCCCCCAGCAATACTGTACACATCAAATAGAATCCCTGGATGAATGTGTTCAACCAGAGGGTGCAAGCGCAAACAATATATATTCTAGCTAATATATTTACCAGTAAATGCTTATGAGGGGTACTTGGGACAGAGTAAAATTGCCTACATACCGCCCCCCTAATTTCGTCTGAGTACTCATTTATTATTTTGTTATATCATAGGACACATTGAACCAGGGACTTTTGGATATTATCCACCCGCTTTGCAGCCTACATTTAAAGCTCTAGCGATACTCTGTCTCAAGTACCCCTCATAAGTGTTTACTGGTAAATATATTAGGTAGAATATATATTTTGTGCGCTTGCACCCCCTGGTTGAACACATTCATCCAGGGATTCTATTTGATGTGTACACTATTGCTGGGGGCTGGGCATGACACTGCCCCCCCCCTTGTGGATAGGTGCCTACTGCTTTTCCTGTCGGGGTCACTGCTACTTCTTAGCTTTCCCTCTGGGATATATGCACACTGATGTAGGGATAATAGGGGGACCCTCCCCGTCCTTGTTAGTGCTCACTATGCGTGTACCTTTTTCCAATTTTGCCAGTCTATTGGTGGAGCCTTATCGCTGCCAAGCACATTTTTTGCTATACAGATTCTGGAAACGCATTGTATTTTAAGCCTTCTACCATCCCGGTCTAGCATCCATCTGACACTTCCTTTGGATTAATTGACTCTTTTGTTCCCTGAAGATGGAATTACTCCAAACTGGTATGTGGGGTCAAGAACTCTCATTTATTATTTATTATTTTTCATTTTTTATTTTTTGTTTTCTCTGCTGTTATATACATTTTTTTTTGTTAAAGCATACAAATACAATTCACGTTTTAAATTGATGTCTCTCCTGATATGTCTCTTTGTATTTTTAGGATTAAAAAATATGTAAATTTACTCAACTCTCAACCCCTGATGAAGGTGTTAAAACACTGGAAACGCGTCGGGTATCAGGGTACACTACCCTCCGGAGAGTACATATGTCAATTTGTATTTCATTCATTGTATTGGTGTTCTGTTTTTTGTTTGATGCATTTATGTAGTGTGTAGACGTTATACGTCTTTTTATCCATGACCATATTGTCTAGATTCATACTTAATTAAAGATATTTTTTCACACCTCAGAGTTGGTGGTCTTTAAAAGTCCCATTCAGGGGGTATTTCTTTTTGTACCATTGCACTAGGGATGGGACCACCACACTCTATATCTGACATGGTGGAAGTCTCCCTTCTTTCTAAAGGGGATTTAAGGGACTTTGAAAATGGCATGGTTGTTGGTGCCAGACGGGCTGTTCTGAGTATTTAAAAAAACTGCTGATCTACTGGGATTTTCACGCATAACCACCTCTAGGGTTTACAGAGAATGGTCCGAAAAAGAGAAAATATCCAGTGAGAGGCAATTGTGTGGCCAAAAAAACACCCTCATTGATGTCAGAGGAGAATGGGCAGACTGGTTTCAGATGATAGAAAGGCAACAGTAACTGAAATAACAACTTGTTACAATCAAGGTCTGCCAAATACCATCTCTGAATGCATAACACATCAAATCTTGAAGCAGATGGGCTAAAGCAACAGATGACCATACCGGGTGCCACTCCTGTCAGCTAAGAACAGGAAACTGAGACAATGTGCACAGGCTCACCAAAATAGGACAATAGAAGATTGTAAAAATGTTGCCAGGTCTGTTGAATCTCCATTTCAGCTGCGACATTCAGATCATAGGGTTAGAATTCTGTGTAAACAACATAAAAGTATGGATCCATCCTGCCTTGTATCAACGGTTTAGGCTAGTGGTGGTGGTGTAATGGTATGGGGGATATTTTCTTGGCACACTTTGGACCCCTAAGTTCCAACTGAGCATAATTTAAATGCAATGGCCTACCTGAGTATTGTTGCTGACCATGTCCATCCCTTTATAACTACAGTGTACCCATCTTCTGATGGCTACTTCCAGCAGTATAATGTAACAAAGCTCAAATCATCTCACCACTGGTTTCTTGAACATGACATTGAGTTCACTGTACTCCAATGGTCCCCACAATCACCATATCTCAATCCAATAGAGCACCTTTGCTATGTGGTGGAATGGGAGATTCGCACCATGGATGTGCAGCCGACAAATCTGCAGCAACTACGTGATGCTATCATGTGAATATGGACAAAAATCTCTGAGGAATGTTTTCAACACCTTGTTGAATCTATGCCATGAGGAATTAAGGCAGTAATGAAGGCAAAAGTGGGTCCAACCCAGTACTAGCAACGTGTACCTAATAAAGTGGCCGGTGAGTGTATATTAAGCTGCAATCTGCATAAAATAATACATTACCTGTTTCAGATAGGGTCTCATCTCTTCCAATGTCTTCCCAAGGTGCTTTTTGGGGTCTAATCCTGCATGAAAAAAAATAACTAATGTTAAAGGCTTGTTAAAGCTTCACACCTATTTTTTTATCTCTTTATAGTCCTGTACTCCCCCATATTATGATTTGCAACTGATTCTTTGCAAGAAGATGTATTATTATACCCAATTCTTTTAGTGATAATGTATCTTCCCTTTCTCCCACTACAGTGTTCTATGCAGTCAGAGCTGAGTAACCGAGACATCCCTAGGCACCATTGTCCTCATACCGCCTTGTATTGCAGCGAAAAGGAGGTGGAGTGTCTGACCAGGTCAGTTACATTAACAGTGTACTGGGTCATACTCTGGTGCCCACTGAACTGAACAGTCATATTTAGACACACTGCACTGCTAGTAGTAGTAGTATACTACTACACAACAGGTTTTTAGAATATAATATCTAGATGTTCACTCTTGCATAAACCGTATTTCCAGGGTAGAGAATCTCTCTTTTTTTTTTTAATCAATTGGTAAAATAATGCTACAAACTGACAAAAGATTTGATTCACTAAGGCAAAGTTTAGACTGGCATATAAACTGCCAAGCTTCTGAAAGGTGATTGTGTGATCTCTTTTCAAAGACATTTGACAGCTGATGAGGGGGTGATAGGACGCGTCTACATTACCGACTTTAAACCTGTAAATGCCGCAGCAATGCACTGATCACAGCTGCGGCGTGCCTTTGCTTGAATGGGTCATGATCAGAGGTGGTACTGTCCACAAAATGCAACAGAAGCAATAATTTTTTCATTTTTGCTGTGAGCTTGAAGCAAAGCATCGCAATCGAGACACGTAAGCACCCGCATTCACTGCTTTTGCAACTTAGGAGGGGCAGTTTGGGGCGAGGGAAGACTCAGGGAGCTGAACTGCATGTTTTTATTGCGTTCCACCACAAGTCTAAAAGAGCCCGGAGATGGATGAATTAGTACCCTACTACTTATTTTAAGCTCATGATATCTGATCATGAGATCTGTTGAAAGCCCTATTTTCTCACACCTTTAATCACCCGTTCAAACAGCTACTTTTCCTTCCCCCTTCACAAAGAGCTATAAGGAGCTTCCAGCTATCCCCATCCAGATACTGGTGTTATTTTAAGGTGTGATGGCCCATGTGGTAATCTTTGTCAATTGCCTTTTACACTGAATTTTTCACAAGGTTCGATAAAAACACCAACAGCAATATACTATCACTAGCAGTAGAGCGGAAGTAGAACTGACTAAACAAAACATGTTGTGCCTGTTTTTGACATATGAGATTTATGAGGAAAATAAGGAATCGTATCAAGGAAGTAAAACCCGAACAAAAGAAAAACAGCTTTGTGAACTGAGCCCAAAATATGCTAAAAAGACAGTCAAACTATCTCATGTGTAGGGCTGCAACTAACGATTATTTTTATAATCGATTAGTTGGCCAATTATTGTTTCGATTAATCGGTTAATAACATTAAAAAAGAGTGTGGTGTATAATTTAGTTAATATGTAAAGTTTTTAAAAAAAAGGCAATTTATTCATAAATATTTATAGGCAGTGGTAAATATAAATAGCCAACTATATGGTTAGGGAGCAAAATCTCTAATCCACTCTGAGAATAACAGACAGAAGAGATATACTGTATATACTATTAAAGGGTGAATCTGGTAAATATCAGACTCCGATATCAAATTTTTGTATTAAAAAAAACAACGTCTTCCTTAACCACTTAAGGACTAGTCTCATTTTGGATTTTAGGTGTTTACATGTTTAAAACAGGTTTTTTTGCTAGAAAATTACTTAGAACCCCCAAACATTATATATTTTTTTTCTAACACCCTAGAGAATAAAATGGCGGTCATTGAAATACTTTTTTTTGCACCGTATTTGCGCAGCGGTCCTATAAGCGCACTTTTTTTGGAAAAAATTCACTTTTTTGAATTAAAAAAATAAGACAACAGTAAAGTTAGCCCAATTTTTTTAAATATTGTGAAATATAATGTTACGCCAAGTAAAATCATACCCAACATGTCACGCTTCAAAATTGCGCCCGCTCGTGGAATGGCGTCAAACTTTTACCCTTAAAAGTCTCCATAGGCGACGTTTAAAAAATTCTACAGGTTGTATGTTTTGCGCTACAGAGGAGGTCTGGGGCTAGAATTATTGCTCTCGCTCCACTGGTCGCAGCAATACCTCACATGTGTGGTTTGACCACCGTTTTCATATGCGTGCGCTACTCGCGTATGCGTTTGCTTCTGCGCGCGAGCTCGTCGGGACGAGGGGGTTTTAAAAATTTTTTTTTTTTTTTTTATTATTTATTTTACAATATTTTATTTATTTTTACACTGTTTAAAAAAAATGGTGTCACTTTTATTCCTATTACAAGGAATGTAAACATCCCTTGTAATAGAAAAAAGCATGACAGGTCCTCTTATTTGGACTACAATGCAAAAAAAAAAAAAAAAAAAAGCCGTTTGAAAAAATGACATAAAAAAAAAAATATGCCTTTAAGAAAAGTGGGTGGAGCTGACGTAATGACGTCGCTTCAGCCGTGCAATGGTATGGAGATGGGTGGCGGCCATCTTAGCCTCACTCGTCTCCATACCCAGGCACAGAAAGGTCCCGCTCGCCTCCGCCGCTACCGATGGCTCCGGTAAGTGGCGGAGGGCACGGGAAAGCAGCGGGAGGGGGGTTGCTACCTCTCCCGCCGCCGATAACGGTGGTCTCGCGGCGAACCCGCCGCAGAGACCACCATTATCATACACAGAACCGGCTCCTGTAAAGATGGATACCTCGGTTGTGGCAGCAGCTGCTGCCATTACCGAAATATCCATCTTCAAAGTGCCGACGTATATGTACAGGAGGCGGTCGGTAAAAAATGTAATTTTGAGAACAATTGTTTTCGATTTTCTAATTGTTAGTGAGGTCAAATTGACCTTCATTTTCAACCACAGTGAAGGGAAAATTTGGAAATAATAGAAAACTTCTTGGTCAAAGGAATTTTCAGACAGTGTATGTGATTTTCGTTCAGAGATTACATTCATTTTAAACAGAAATGTTAAAAACAAGTGAAAATTTCAAACAACATTCTTTCATTCAGCGAACGTATAAAGATTTTTCGTATGAATATTCTCATCTGAAAATTGATCGGTGTGGCCAGCATAAGGCTCGGTACACACCTATGCAGTTTTCTTATGATCTGTTTCTGCAGTGCTTTTTGATTTTTGCGCACGTGATTTTGCTGCAATTTGCGTTTTTGCATTTTTTTGGCCAATTTGTTATTGGGCAGATTAAAAAACACAAATTGCTGCAAAAATGCATTACATGATTTTCTGCAGCTTCTCCAGTGAAATATATTGAACCAAAAAAGCACTGTTTTGCGTTAAAAAAAAGTCCCTGACTCTTTCCAAACACACAGCGGCTGAAAAAAGCATAGATGTGAACGTGTCCCATAGGAAACCATGTAAATAAACTGTAGTGCGTTTCTGCAAAAGCACTAAAAAACACACATAGATGTGAACCAGGTCTAAGACGTTTAGTAAAATAATGGGGTTAAAAAAACTAAAATTAGCCCTTTATAGTACAAAAAAGCAGATAATCACTACTGTAAGGGGTTCATTTTTTTACTGTAGAACTGTGAAAGTAATATTTACAGTAGTGATTTGCTCTTTTTGTAATATAAAGGGCTTATTTTATTTTTTTAACCCCATTATGTTACTGGCCAATTAATCGATTATGAAAGTAGTAATCGATTAATTTCATAATCGATTAGTTGCCGATTGATCGATTAGTTGTTTCAGCCCTACTCATGTCCATCTCCACTTCATCCCAACTCACCCATGAAGCACACAGGAAGGAGAGCTCCTACTAGTTCACTTAGGCCAGCCATACATGGAGCAAATTCGCACGATTTCCCCATCAACACAATCGTTGTTAAAAGTGGGAATCCCCCCTGCCGGGCCATTGTCTTCTCCTGGGGGGGGGGGGGGGAGCCGTCCCTGCTGGGAGAAGACAGTGATTATCGCTAGTGGCTATAGCAGCCGCTAGCGATATTCGCAAGAGAATCCAGCAGGCTGGTTGTACCCAAGTTGATCGATCAACTTGATACATTCAGCCTGCCCATTAAAGGTTAGAATCTCAGCCAGAACCGTGTATGACCATTTTTTTTTTGTTGCTTATCCCATGTTTACCATATGACGCAATTAAGAAAAGGAGTGGGGAAAAGTATGTACTCAACAAAATTTGCCTTAAATCACCTTGTAAAACAACCAATTCAGTTTGAAATAGAAATGAAGGGCAAAACATTTGTGTATAGATTAAAAAAAAAACATTATAAATACCTTTTTTTCGCTTTTTTATAAGTGATAACATTTGCTCTGTTCTCAGCTGCATAAGAGCTAGGGGGAGGAGAAGCAGCAGGACACTGAGCTTCCTAGTGACAGGCTGTGCGGCGGGGGGGGTTGGGGGTTTCAGGACAAGTCTGATCATCAGAGGAGAGCAGGCTGAGTTCCCAGCAAAGCTAGAGAACTGATCACGGTGTGTTCTCCTGCTTAGTGTGGTCAGTTTTTAATAGGAAAGCAGAGGGACTGACAGGAACACCAGGGATTTCACACAAAGAAAGCAATACAAAGAGAACAGCATACTTTTTCAATTACATGGTGCAGCAGGCAAGTATCAGGAATATAAAATGTTGGGGTAACAAACGCTTTAAGTTGGCCATGCATAGATTGGAATTTGGCCGGTTCAGCAGGGACTGGGGGAATTTCGATCCACGTATTGGCACCTTGGTTGTACACAAGTCGATCTATGGATCAACTTGTGTACCATCAGGCTGTCAGGTTTTTCCCAAATGATTAGTATCACCACTATAGCCGGGAACACTGATCACTGTTTTCTGCCAGCAGGGAAGGCTCCCCGCAGGCAGAATACAATAGCGCTGCGGGAGTGATTCCTCCATCAACACTAACTGTGTTAATAAGGGAATCAAGCAACATTCTTTTCTTTCAACTGTGGTAGAAGTTACAGAAAGTGAAAAAAATATATGATCTGTCTTACATTATATTATTTTCAAGTTCAATTTCCTTTAGATTCACATTCAACTATGTAGCACAAAGGCCTGCCTGATTGCAAAAAAGTGTTTAGGTTTGAACTCAAATTATAGGTTTTGGTAAATCTAAAGGAAAATTGTACGACAATTGTATAACGTATGGCCAGCCTTACTCAACAATACATTGGAACCCTATAAAATGTTTTTTTTTTGTTTGTTTTTTTAAGTGGATTGTTGTTTTTCTTATATGTTCAATTCAGTTAGTTTGTATGCAGATAATGCTTTGATGAGGTCCTTGAGGGCTCGTTCACACAGCAAGCCACGGTGAACGCACGCCCGATATTGTATGCTGGGACAAACAGTACATATGCACTGATTCCGGCACATTCTTATTTTCATTACAGGGGCGTTGTGATTAGTTAGTTTGGGTCTGGACACACTACACTTTAAAAAAGTGGTACATGCAGTACTTTTTTCAGGGAAATTAGGCAAATTACCTTGTTTTGTGTAGGGACTGCCCAACAGTCCAACACAAATGATGTGAGATAACCCTAAAAGACTGCTAACCATTGTAATACTATTTTTCTGCAACAAGTAATTGGCTTTACAGTGACCCACTACATTGTCAGAGGTCATTATTTTGACAAAGCTACAGCATAAGATTCAGTAAATGTGTTATCTTGTCTGTCCTTCCTCTTACCAAATGCAGCTACTTTGATGAGTATGGCTTGCAAACCACTGGATATCATTTCATCCAAAAGGTCCTCCTGCTTCCTTCGCCAGAGATAAGCCAATGGCTGCAGACCAAGGCGCTGACACCTGTACAGGACAGACAGCAAATGGCAAACAGTGTAAAATCTACGTTTATATATCAGAATTTCATACAAATACTGCTGCACGTAACATTTCTTCTCAAAACTTAATCTAGAAAAGTTTTCTTGACACTATATACGGGCATGGAAACACAGTGGCCCTTATTTGCTAAAGAAGTAGAGCATGTACACTTTCAAAGTGAATTTCCACAGGGTAGGCTGACTGAAGTCAGCACAACTTTATCTCATTTACCAAGCCGAGGGAAAATTCACTTTAGTGAATGAGGTGTAGTTGTGCTGACTTCAAAAGGTTGTGCAGCTTTGGGAAATGGCATGCAAGCACTGCTGGGACCTGCTTACTGTTCTCTACAGCAGGTGAGTATGAGCCAGATTTCTAGCATTTTATAACCAGAGAAATGCTAATAATATTTTTTGGGGAACCCAGCGGTTTTAAAAGGCAGTGTGCAAATTAGGCAAACAAATTTGATTTTCAATAGGAAAGAACTGGCCAAATCAAAATCCAGTAGATATGCTAGGGCAGAACCTAAACGGATTCCGGTAGAGGGAGCTACGTATAAATGCCCAGAGTGAGATGTAAAAGATTGACGCCGATTTCTAGGAAATATTATTGCATTTTAATACAGTACTAGCTGATCCTTTCATAAATAATGTTTAACCATTTCCCTCCCAGGTAGAATTTTCACAAACTATGATTGGAACTCTCTCCCCCAGCACTGATTTAAAAAGGCAAAAACAAATAAAACCACTACTGTAATCTTGCCACTCTTAATGCAATAAATCTGACCCAGAAAAATTCTCACTGGGATTTTTATCTCCCCTATAGCTCCCAGAAAGTGGGTAGGGTGCAGGTGAGAGTTTTACCTTAAGGCCTGGTTGACCCTCATGACAATTGAAATAACACGGTTTCCAATAATGGCTATTCATATTATTGCAGCAGGACTGCGATGTAATTTTTGGGGAAGGGTCCTGTGCCACTTTGGTGTAATGCATTGCGATTTTGTGGCCCACAGATCTGAATGGAAACGTACATATACAAGCATATTTAATTTGTTTTTGTAGGATTGTTATCCTCCTTTCCAGAGTAGTAGTAGCAGCAGCAGTCCAAGCCATGACATTGTGTCCACAAAGGCACAGCAGTGGAATGAAAATCGCACACCACTTCCACTGACAATTACAAATCAACACTGATCATACTAGTGTGAACCTGGCCTAAATCAAACAACCAGATCTTGCAGTATCTAAACAAGGTAAGGAAACCTAACCCTAGAACATAGCAAACAAGAGAAAAAATAAACCAAACTAGGGCAATAAAAACTTATAGGGTAACTTCACTTTCGTAGGAAAAAATGAATACAGCATTAACAGTTGAGACACAAGTCAGATTGTAATGAAATGTTATTAAAAATTACCTTTCCTTTTCAAACTGCAGAGCTGTAATTTTCTGTAAAATTCGATACAATATGGCTACTTGGAGGCCTTCTCTACCCACATGGTGTACAGAACGCCCTGCAGATATGTAATTTCCTGCTTGTGTGATTGGCTCACTGATTTTCCCAGAAGTCTGCACTAAGATACAAATGAGAAATAAGAAAGGGGTTTTTGGGACTTGAGTGAGGCACAAGACAAACGATAGGAGAAATGGTAAAATTGTTTATAAACAAAGCGTTGAACATGAGTATTTTTATCTATATACACAAGGCGACGGCATACAAAAAAGAGGAATTCATGTATGTACATGCACGCATCTGAAATCACATAGTATCCCATGGAAGTAACTAGTATAAAAAGCCAATGCTTATTGAGTAATGGATACAAATGTTATAGCAGGGATATGCAATTAGCGGACCTCCAGCTGTTGCAAAACATTATGCCTCTGCTTCTGGGTGTCATGCTTGTGGCTGTCAGAGACTTGCTATGCCTCATGGGAATTGTAGTTCTGCAACAGCTGGAGGTCCGCTAATTGCATATCCCTGGGTTATAGGATGCAAATAAAATCACAGTTGAGGTCAAGCTATGTGTTAAAAAAATAGGATGACATTAATAGGCTTGACGTGTTTCGTGGCCAGTTGCCACTCATCAGGAGCAAATGCATAGCGTACCTGAAAAAGAAAGGAAGAAAGGTACCAAATACGATCTAATGTTTTGCCCAGATAATGAGAAAAAAGGTAGGGGCAAGGGAAAACATGATGTATATCTCTCTGGAATACTTACGTATAAATAGTTCTAAATGAGCAGTGCTGCAAGCCAGGATCTGCGAATTTGTATCCATTACTCAATAAGCATTGGCTTTTTTATATTAGTTACTTTCATGGGATACAATGCTATTTCAGATGCGTGCATGTACATACATGAATTCTCTTTTTTGTATGCCGTCGCCTTTTGTATATGGATAAAAATACCCATGTTCAATGCTTTGTTTATATGCTAATTAAACAATTTTACAATTTCTCCTACCACGTGTTTTGTGCCTCACTCAAAGTCCCAAAAACCCCTTTCTTATTTCTGATTTAGGGATGGAGGTGCATGGTATCATGCACCTCATTTAAAGTCCCACAACCCCCTTGCTTTCTAAGATGCAAATGAAAGATTGAGCATTCCCTACAACAAAAATGTAATTTTTGGTGAGATATTCCCAAAGGGAAATCACGTCTAAAGGGATGCAGACCTTGCCCCTTTGCTCATTAGAGCCCTGCAGGGGCAGCAGCTGACTGATAATTATAAAACCACTACCATACAGATTCACATGGACACAGAAAAACAAATAGCTATTTCTTTAGAATGACAAAAGGTAGGAATCTGCAAAAAGGTTTGTTAAAATCCCTGCCATGCATATAAATCACCCAGAGGGGAATGTTTTTTCTCAACAGTAGAGTTACTCTTTAACAATTAAGAAATGTTTAATAAATACACTCACAAGTGTATAGGAGAAAGCAGACATATCAGCTGCTGACTGCGTAAAGTCCAAGGTTGAATAAGGAACCCAATGTCACCATAACCAGCGTTGGGATTATTCGGGACATGAGGCACCCCTTGATGTCACTTAAGAGAACATTGTGAAGATCAAGCAGGGTCCTCATGAGTGCTGCCTTCCATCATAGCCCTCACCACTGGCCATTAAGATTGGGCCTACAATTCAACCTCACACTTCACACCTTTGTTATCCTATAAATGTGTCGTTTTTATTGCACAAAGCATGTGAACTTTTTCTCTTGTCACCTCTGTTACAAAACGGCATCTGGTTTCAATGGTGTACTCTGCCTGCATATGTGCTCAAATTGCTGGCTATTAAATCATCAGCAGGTTCAACCAATCATGTCTGTATGCACTACATATGAGCAATATTACCATTCTCCTTGTCTTGTTGCTACACACTGCTACTTATTGTCCCAAAGTACAATATATTTATTTTCACACTGTACAATTAATCTGTGCAAAAAGTTACACCACAAGATTCTAACTCAAAATAATTAGGCAATAAAAGCAACACCCACAAGCACAAACAAAAATCTTACACATTTTCTACTCGAACACGCTGGTAGTCAGACAGGATGGCTCCAACAGATACAGCATCTACACACTCCTTTTCCTGGAAGAATACCAACATCCATGAGAAAATACCAGGTGAAACCTTACCTGATTAAACTTTAATGACAATGACATAAATGATCACATACAGTTCTAGTAAAAAAAAAAAAAAACTTGTGTCACAAATTGAGTGGCAAAGAACAAGTCCGCAGCTGCATACACTAGTTAATAAAATCTATCTAAGACCAATGCTTTTTTGGGTTTTGGATGCAGTACAGAATGATAAGTATTCCTGTCCAGTTTGTTTCCTGCTGAACATTTCCCTTAATCCGCTTCAATACAGGGCACTTACACACCCTTCCTGCCCAGACCAATTTTCAGCTTTTAGCGCTCTCACACTTTGAATGCCGATTACTCAGTTATGCAACACTGTACCATAACAACAGTTTTATAATTTTTTTCATACAAATAGAGTTTTATTTTGGTGGTATTAAACCACCACTGGGTTTTTTATCTTTTGCGACATAAGTGAAAAAAAGAGCGAAAATTTTGAAAAAAAAAAAAGAAAACTTTTTTTAGTTTCTATGATAACATTTAGCAAAATAAGTAATTTTTGTTCATAAATTTGGGCCAAAATGTATACTGCTACATCTCTTTGGTAAAAATAACCCAAATTAGTGGATATTATTTAGTCTCTGTGAAAGTTATAGAGTCTACAAACTATGGTGCAAATCACTGAAAACTGATCACACCTGAAGTACTGATGACCCATGTCATTTCTTGAGGCCCTGAAATGTCAAGAAAGTACAAAAAACCCCAAATGACCCCTTTTTGAAAAGTAGACTGCCAAAGGTATTTAGTAAGAGACATGGTGAGTTTTTTGAAGTTGTAATTTTTTTCCCACAATTCTTTTTTTTTTTTTCACAAATTTGTCATAATAACAAGTTATTTCTCACACACAGCATATGCATACTTCCAATTACAACCCAAAATACATTCTGCTACTCCTCCCGAGTATGGCAATACCACATGTGTGAGAATTTTACACGGCCTGGCCACATAGAGAGGACCAACATGCAGGGAGCAAAGTCAGCGGTTCTAAGAGCATAAATTACACCTCTAATTTCCTAACGACCTATTACACTTTTGAAGGCCCTGGAGCACCAGGACAATGGTATTACCCACAAAATGACCCCATTTTGGAAAGCAAACACCCCAACATATATTCTATGAAGCATTATGAGTCTTTTGAATGTTTAATTTTTTTGCACAAGTCGTCAGAAAACATGGAAAGAAAATTACTCATCCTGTGTGTGGCGATACCACATGTGTGAGACTTTTACACAGCCAGTCCACATACAGGCCCAACATTGAAGTAGTACCTTCAGGTGTGCTAGGAGCATAAACCCCAACATATATTCTATGAGGCATGGGCTGCAGATAGGTACTCGGGTGCTCTGATGGGCTGGTGACAGGTACTCGGGTACTCGGGTACTCTGATGGGCTGGTGACAGGTACTCGGGTACTCTGATGGGCTACAGATAGGTACTTGGGTACTCAGATGGGCTGTGACAGGTACTCAGATGGACTGTGACAGATGTTCAGGTACTTGGGTACTCAGATGAACTGTGACAGGTACTTAGATGGACTGTGACAGGTACTCAGATACTCAAATGGACTGTGACAGGTACTCAGATGGGCTGTGACAGGTACTCGTTATTATGGGGGGGGGGGGCAATCAGTGTAGTGGGTGTACACTGTAAGCAGTAACGAGATGTTACCGCAATCTCCTCACACACAATCAGTGTGTGAGGAGGAGAACCCGGTAACTTCTCGTTACCGCGGTTTGTTGACATTCTGTGACTGGCTGCGATCAGGGTTGGGCTGTGTCAGGGTGACAAGCCTTGTCCATGATAGCCTATCTGTGCACGCTCTAGGGGCGCGCACGTGCGCCATGCACGTGGACAGTACATGTGACCGGCTGTGATCGGACACAGCCGGTCACGTGGTAAAGAGCCATTTTTTATTGGCTCTTTACACGGATCTGGGTTGGGCTGTGTCCGAGGGACACGCCCCATCCCCGATCGCCGCGCTGCGGGCCCCGGGGGCTCGCAGGAGTGGCGAGAAGCTGAGGATGTCATATGACGCCTGCCCAGGATAGTCATTTGACTATGGACCGGGAGTGAAGTGGTTCAAAGTTATTGTAAAGGCTATTTTTTTTTTTTGCTTTAAAAATAACAAACATGTTATACTTACCTGCTCTGTTGCAGTGGATTTGCACACAGCGGCCCAGATCCTCCTCATCTCGGGTCCCTCACTGAAGCTCCTGGCCCCTCCCTCCTGCCGAGTGCTCCCACAGCAAGCAGCGTGCTATGGGGGCACCCGAGCCGTGTAACAGCTACGTGTGTCCATTCAGACAGGGAGCCCTGACCCAGCCCAGCTCCCTCTCTCCCGACTGGCTGACTGATTTTGAGCCAATGGCACCACGTTGCTGTCTTTGCCAATGAGGAGGAGTGTCCTAGGCAAACGAGATACTCATGCAACATCGCTGGACAGAGAGGGGCTCAGGTAAGTATTAGGGGGGCTGGGACGGCTGCTGCACACAGAAGGTTTTTTTTATCTTAAAGGAGTTGTAAAGGCAGAAGGTTTTTTTATCTTATTGCATTCTATGCATTAACCACTTGCCGTCCAGCCGCTGTCATTATACTGCCGCAGGTCAGCACATTCCCGCGAACTGTGGTAGCTGTAGGTCGGCCCTTTAAGCGGGGATAGCAGTGTGCACGCGCCGCTGCACTGCGGGGGTGCCTATGACCGTGGCCAGCGGCCGCAATCACGGGCTCGTGCATTTTACCTCCCTTTTGTTCCTAGTGCTTTGTCCAGTACCCTGCCTACACTTTCATATTATATATACCGTTCTTTCTGCCTGGAAACTTGAGAATGTCCATGGCATCCAAAAAGTGCCCCTTTACATCAAAAGCAGTTTTAGACCAGCTAGAAAGCAGCGATAAATTAGAATCACTTGCAGAATTGAGCGAGTGATTTGTGGGGAAATTCGTCCTCAGACACTAAAAGTAATGACAGCGACAATTCTGCGAGTGAGCAAATGTCAGAGTTTTTGATTTGATTACATTATTGAATAAAATTTTATTATATTATTATTTTTGATAATTATTTATAGTTATTTATTATATTATAATTTATGATTTTGCGTTTCAAACTTTATCATACCTGGGATTTCTACTAGACTCTTGTTTGGACAGATTTAAGCAAGTTATTCCTAAGAATTACATGCCTACAATATAAAACGCCAAATTTCTATGCAAAACATTGTACCGCTTTGAGATTCAAAAATCTGACATAATCATACCGCCAGGGAGGTTAAAGCGAAATTAAAGGCAAAATTACTTGCTTTAGTTCCCATGGTCCAATTCCTGTAAGGTCTCTTGCCAGCAACTTCTTCCAGGTTTCTTCCGTTGCGTCGGTCTTTGGCCAGCACGGAGTGCAGTCATCCCGACATACTGACAGTGTACCAGTGCGCCAGACTGTAAACTGAACTGCGCATGCAAAGCTCAGTATACAATCTACAGAGGACTGCGAACAGGCAGGTAAGTGTACTTTATTGCAGAAAATATACTGCAGGTCTCTTCTGCAATAAAAAAGCCTACCTGTTTGCAATTGTTTCTATTTAACCTTTACTTCTGCTTTAATGTGATGGGAACTCAGTAAATAGGATTATTTTACAAAAGACTTCCGGGCAGCCTAGTGAAGGTATGTAAAAAAGAAACCAAACTGGCTATATATGGTTTGTTTTTTTTTGTTTTTTTCATTCAGCCAGCGGTGGATGAAGAAATCAGTGGGGCATCTGACAGCAACACCTGCTGATTTGCTGCAGTGGCTGATTGATGGAAAATTTTTCAACATGTTCCTTTGATAGAATTAGATTAACCAATCGACTTTTGTCAAGCAGGAGGAGACCACACACTGATTGCATTTCATACACCTTTTTGTAACCAAAATATTAATATGGAACAATAGTAAAACTCACTGTTTTAAAGCCAGTTATCGCCTGAATTCTACTCCTATAGAGCTAAATCAAAACTTATTAAAACATATATGTGACAGTTCCAGAATATGCATACACGTGCATGTAATTAATGATAGAACCACTGCCCAATTATTTGTACCCCTAATTCTACGATTGCTCCCAACCATGAAATTGTCCAGCGGAGAAATAAGCAACAGTGCTCAAGAGTTTAATTGGTGAATAACACAGCCTGTAATTATAGGAGAAAATGTAATATTAATGAGAGGGAAAAAAACTTTAACAGCAAATTACCTTGCAGCCATTATCAATTTCCTTAAACTGCGGGTCCTTAGGATAAACTCTGTCCCCCCTGTAGAGAGGTAGGCAATTTTTCTTTGCCTGATAACACAACCATTAAATGTGGCGTGTATAGCAAACCTCCTTACTTTTCTTTAAATGAAATTGTTGTGTAGCCTCAGGGGGCCTCTGTCTGTCTCGATCCCGATGTGTCAGTTAATCAGATAAAAAAATAAATAAGTGAAATAATCATCAAGTCAGAACCACAAACAGCCTGAGGGAGGCAGATCAGAAAAAGAGAGGGGGAGAGTTATTAAGATTTGGAAGCTGCAAACAAAACAAGACATCCGGATGATGTTACAGCATGTGTAAAGGTTACTGATCGGCCTGGGACCAGACTGGTGACTCTCCCAGCTGCGTACCTGCCACAGGCCTACACCTCTCCCCAGAGCCTGTAGAAGTTACACAAACATGTTTAACCTTGCTGTCACTGGAGATTCTCAAATTTTATTTTTAAATGACTAACTTTTGGAATCTCTAGTACTGAAAAATCCAATATTATGACAAATGCAGAAACATTTTTTTGGAATGTTTGCGTTTCTCTTTAACCTACACCCCTTGACTGGATGTCCATATGTACGAATGACAGCCAGTCATGAGCTAAGTGTTCTGATATCATAATAATCACGGATATTCTTAAGCGAGGATCGGACAAGTTAGGGCTACCCATTGCTGTATGCACGCCACTTCAATCCATTGGTAGATTGCATGAGAAAAAGCTGTGAGTACCAGTACTAAAGACATCAGGCAAATATTATGCAGACCGAGTTCCTGGGAAGACATCTGTCTATGACTAGTCCAATTTTTCTCACGTCTAGGTGCAGTCATTAATGAATTTGCCACATTAGAGCCAATGAAAGCAATATTTAAAGTTCAGATTCTAAACTACTGTGTGCACATTTCTGAAAGAAGCAAATCACACAATTATCAGACACAATGACAATTTTGTGCATTTCTGACAAAATGTCTATAATTCCCTACAGGGAACACAGGAGCACTGTCTGGATTTACTAGATTTAACAGGGACCCCATTTCTTTACCTCATGCAGTGGTCCTTTATTCATACATGAAGCCATGATGACACACAAATCTGCCAGAGCTGTATCATAAGACGATCAACATCCATGTACAGCCAACAAAAAAGAAAAACAGTCTCTGAAGTCAAAAGCCATACACTGAGCACATTTTTGCTGGTTCCTAATGAACCACTCTTTCAGACATCCATTTTTTGAAAAACTGGGGGAGCTGGGCAGAAACTTGACAGCTGAACAGTGCCTGCATCCAATCAGATGCAGGTACTGTTTAGGCATTCTGACCGACAATCGCAGTGGGAGCATTATCGATGCATGCTGTTTATTGTGGATGGAGAAATCTATGTGTGTATGGCCAGTTTTAACATTATGAGCACTTTCTTAATCTCTCTCAAAGTAAAAGCTTACAAATATAAATCTATAAACTACAGACTAATGACATATACCTAATGCAAACAGAGTCACCTGAGGACATTTACACAAGATGGAGTCACATAAGGTATTGAGAAAAAATTTGCAAATATTCGAGCGTCTATTGTCTATCATACATTTTAACCTCTTAATGAAGAGTACAGGAGCTAGAAAATTGGACTTTAGAGGCGCACGAGTAGTTAGTGGTTAGTAGTAGTAGTCATCTCACCATGAAGACATTAGAAAAATTATGAGTACACACTGGCATCTCCTACAGGAAGACCCAATTTTAAGAAAATACATCAGTACGCACCCGGAAATTGTGTTTAGACGCACTAACTCACTTAAAGACAGACTTGTGTCCAGCCATTATACGGCCCATAATTCATCCATACCCAAACTACCATTAGGGACATCGCCCTGTGGTAACTGTGCTTTCTGCCCTTGGATATTGCCTGGACGTCAAGTCTTACTCCCTAACGGTGAGGTTCATTACCCCAAATTTTCAGCTACATGCAGCACACAAGGCGTGATATACCTTAAGACCTGTGTCTGTGGAGCCTTCTATGTAGGGAAGACGGCCAGACAGCTGAGACAGAGAATCAATGATCACATATACTATTCAGGAAACAGCAAAATGCTCACTCCCATTAATCGACACCTCGATTTGTACCATCGGTTTGATACCTCCTCTGTCTCTTTTGCTGTTCTGGCCGTCATCCCCAAGAACCCTAGAGGGGGCGAGTGGGATAAATTCATATTACAAAAGGAGACTTTATGGATTGAGCGCCTGAACGCCACCCGAGTGCCAGGACTCAATGAGACCCAATCCTATAAACCATTTCTTTGAATGTTCCACATTTAATATCTAAGGACCCCCACCAATATATACACTGAAAACACTACAATGCCTAGTTCAAAAATACTCAGATTAGATATTGACATTTTTCCAGCTTTCAACATTTAAAGATGATTGTCACAACTAATAAACTTACTATCATCTTATGTAGTCACAAATTTGGATACCAATATATTTGTCAAATATTATGTAATTCTTTATAAGTATAGTCATATTGTAATTCTTTACACCATGTATTTTTGTAAACTGTCTTATTTTACTTTTTCCCTCCCTATTCATGGTCCCATGGTATATCGCCCTGGTTGTGGTCGCCTGGCTGGTTTCATGGATTTTGGCCAGTAAACTCGACTGCATAGCGCCGCACATCTAGTCCTCTCCTCCGACCGGATGTGCGGCGATTGACGGGGACACAGGGATTATTCGGCACATGCGCAGCAGCCGGCAGTCGGACCGAGAAGTGTCGAGCCCATTCGGGCCGTCAGCGTTTCCAGTGGGGGTGGATATTTGAGGACACACAGCTGCCCCTCATGATCAGCGGACGCTGTTTCATCAGAGGGAGCTGCACCACATCCTATAGTCTTCCCAAATGAACTCTAGGTAAGCCATTATTATAGCCCACTATATACATTTGGATTTCTCTATTCGTTGAAACCATTGTAGGCATGTCAATACAAAGATAATACTACATTATATCTCTATGTTTTTTATGTTAGAAATATTGGCCTCTTTAAGCCACTGCTACCTAAAAGGCTTTCTACTGGCACCTATCTTCACATTGGGAACTGTGGCCATATTGGTGTCCCCGCAACGCTCTGCATAAACTACTAATCTTTTAATACAACCCAGCGACTACTCATCCTATCAGTTGCAATACTACACCTACATCCTATTATGTCTGATACATATATATATATATATATATATATATATATATATATATATATATATATATATATATATATATATATATACACATATATTTTGGCTATTACTGATTTTCCTTTAACAGCCTGTATTTATTAACATACCCGATTTGCCTCCTTCTAAAATATTATATACTTCAACTTAAATAAGTGAAGCATAATTACCATCTTCCGAGTACCTTATTAATGTTTACCTTTAACATTCCCCATGGGGGATTTGGGGGCACCACTAATTTATTTTAATATATAGCAGGTTATTTGAATCGACACTTTTATACAGTTGTATGTATATACCATATATACTTTATAATAGCTTCCGAAGTTACTTGGCTTTACCGTCTGCCTCCGGGTGACCATTTCCTTTATGGGGTTTTTCCATGTGATCATTATATTCGATTGAAACATACTTTATCTCCTATTAAATGTTTGGTATTATATTTTAAAATATGTTTTGTGTCTATATTGCATATGTACTTATTGATGTATTTTACATATATTCAGCAGAACTATCCTTATCTCCTGAAGAAGCGTTATTTAGACGCGCAACATGTCGAGCGACTAAGATAAAACCTACCCGGATCTGCAATTTTACCCACACTCTCCTTCTTACATTCATAAATCGTAACCCTGATTTTGGAATTTGTTCTCCATTTCTTACTGTTTGAATGTTTGATTATAATATTACATGTATAACAAGTGGGGTTCCAAATTGCATATAGGGTAGGAAATATCAAATACATAATATCCTCATATGGAAAATGTAACAGTTATAGTATTTATCCTCAACTTTGTAATTTAAACTTAATAAAAGAAAACTATTTTTATATTCTATAGTCTAACTACTCGTGTGCCTCTAAAGTCCAATTTTCTAGCTCCTGTACTCCATTTATCTGATATAGGGACGTTGGCACACCATTTTAGCAGTACCTACAGTGACACCCTGTTTTTAGGTACATACCCACTTGGGATTCCTTTAAATAAACTATTAATGAAGAGAGTTGAAGTTGATTAAGCTTCAAAATAGAATTCTTAGTTTTTTATGGGGCAATAAACACCCTACAATTAACAAGCGAACATTATATACTCCCAAACGTAAGGGAGATTTGGGAATCCCCAATTTAATGGCTCATCTCCAGACAGCACAAACAGCCCAACTATCCAACCAATGGATTGACATGGAAGCACTATCATGCTTGGTAGGTTCCATAGTGGCCCTGCTGTGGATTTCTAGTTGGGTGTGTCCTCACATTCTATGTCCCTTCTTATCTGGGGGTGTTCGCTTCTTACTGAGCCATCTGAGATGCTGGACAGCTCCTTGCCCGATTTATCTTGCCTTACAACCTTGCCTTGTGTCTTGTTTCTCTTGAACTTTTGCTCTTCTCTCTCATGTTGCCCCCCGTGTCTGTTACTGAGCTTTGATTTGTTCCTCAACTATGCTTCCACTTGACCCCAACCTGCAACCACTTGTTACTGACCTTTGGCTTGTTCCTTGACTACTCTTCCACTTGATTCCAACATGCAACCACTTGTTACCGATCTTTGGCTTGTTACTGACTACACTTCTGTTTGACCCCTACCTGCTATATCTGCTACTTGACTCTGGCTTATTCACCTAGTGGGGCAATCCTGAGGACTGTGACCTGATACAAACATGCAGCAAAACCCTTCGCCACCATCAGGAGCTCTGGTGAATACCGGTTAGTGCCTAGACCCCACACCTCAGTTGAGCCTGCGCCATCCACCAGGGTGACCTGCTTGTATACCTAGCCTGCTAGTCTATGGGAGCTACTTTACTGCTATAGCTACTGGTCTCCGAGCCTGACTGTGACAGAATAATCTGGCCCAAACATTTATGCCGCTACAGCAAATGTTGCTCATTTCATGCAGCAAAATGCAGAGCTGCAAAAGTTTGGTGTTACCCACCAAGAACAATTTTACAAACTAGAAAGTGTGGTAAAAGGGCAACGGAATGAAATCCATGCTCTGCAGAGACAATTTGTTGGACTTGTGTTCCCAAGATAATATTAGCGCACATATGCCCCTACCACTCAAATTCAATGGAGACCACTGCCATTACAGGGTTCCTTAGCCAATGTTGCATTGTGTTGCTATGGCCATTTGTATAGTGACTTTATGCAATAATATAGAGTGAGGTTTAGTAACAGCATATGTTTACAGAGGCCCTTCCCCCACTAGTGATATGTAAATAACTGAGACAGGATGTACTTTGCAGGAAGTTGGTGTATGCAGGAAATGGGTGGGAGGGGCTTGGGGAGCGTTGGTAAGAAACATGTGTTCGGACAACAGAGAGGTGTTTGGGAGGACAAAGAGGAAGAAATGGATGCGAGGAGCTCGATAACTTTGGAGACGCTTTTGTAAGTTGGACTCTGAGCAAGGAACTATGAAGGACACCTTGACCACTTAGTTGAGTAACTGTTTAGTTTACTTAATGCGTACATATTGTACATGCTTATATTTGTAGGCATATTTTATAAGCTAGAAGTTGTGTTGTATTGTGCATCCTACAGTTTGTATGTGCAGATTTTTCCCTGTTTAGTAAAGCATTGATACACTTCAGAAGTCTAAGCTTCCTTGGTTTTACCACAAGAACTTAATAGATAGACGGAAAGCATTACATGCATATATTTTCAAATGCAACCCGCTGCATTTATTTCGGAGAAAAATAAGGTATTATTTGTTATCAACCTCCTAACTTAGGAAGCCCTAGCTTGGGCTTCTCCTTATGTAGAAGAAGATAGCGCAACTCTGAATAATTTTGAAACTTTTGCTGCCATGATGAATCAAGTTTTTGATAATCCCAACCGGTGTTCTTCTGCCAAAGTAAAGTTACACAGTTTGTAGCAGGGTAAATTTTACATTGCTGAGTACACAGCTGAATTCTGATGTTGGATCGCAGATGCCACTTGGAATACAACAGCACAAAAAAGTCAGTTCCCCCAAGGACTCTCTGTACAGGTAATAGATGAGCTCACCAGAGTAGAGACACCTAAGGATCTTGAATCTTTCATCCAATTATGTATCCAAATTGATCAGCGATTTACAGAAAGGAGGAAGGTGAGACTGGGAATGTTTGGAAGTAATGGTGGCATGCGTTTCTTTGTTAGTCAGTTTTTTCAAAAGGATCCAAAAATTTCTCTGGATTTTAAAACTCCTGACACCTAAGCAGGTTGATGCTATTAGGAGATCCATTTCTACTCAGGAGAAAGAGAGAAAACAGTTGGAAAACATGTCTATATTGTGGGGACTCTGGGAATTACAATTGCTGCGACAGATGTTATAGTGGTGTCTGAACAAATAAACTCCAATACCCAGTCTATCGCCCCATTGATTCACAAAGAGAATAATGTTTATTCTCTACTGCCTCATTTTGTCTTCCATATCAAACTTATTACCAAGGGCCGTGAAATTCCTCTGTTATGCTGGACTCCATGGCTTGGGGGGTACTTTAAGGACATAGAATACGCCCACAGCAAAAATGTTCAAACAAGAAATAAATAAGACCCTATTGATATGGAGACGGTTCACCTTTATCATCAGGATTTCCTTTTGTACTCCAATTTGAGGCTGGCCATCGTGAGATTATCAGTTGATTATGTCATATTATTGATACATTTCCTGTCATCCTGGGCATATTCCTTGGTTTTACCCATAATCCTTCAATTAACTGGAAAGCATGGACTATAAAAAAATACTGCGTCCCCCCATTGCGAAGAAAATTTTACAGAACATTGTCGAACAAGTTCTGCACCAATCAAAGAATCACAAGTTAATGTGATAGCTACCCAGTTATATGACAACCTGCCTCCTCAATACCATGAGTTCCAGGATATCTGTGATAAAAAGAATGCCAATCAATTACCTCCTCATCGCTCGTATGATTTTCTCACTGAACTGCACCCAGGGGCAGAAAAACCTATTGCTGGCCTTTTCAATCTGTCGGAACCTGAATTAAAGGTGCTCAGGGAGTGACTTGATGAAAATTTAGAGAAGAGCTTTATTACACACTCAATGTCTCCTGCAGGGATGGCCCTGTTTTTTGTTAAAAAAAAAAAAAAAGGACTTAATTCTTGATGATGTGGTGTCTGAAAGAGGAGTGCAGTTTACTTTGATACATTGGAAAAGCTTCTGCTTAGCTTTAGGTGTAACAATTAATCAGTCTTCTGCTTTTCATCCTTAGTCTAATGGTTAGATCAACAGGACTAGGGATGAGCTTCGAGTTCGAGTCGAACTCATGTTCAACTCGAACATTGGCTGTTCGCAAGTTCGCCGAACAGCAAACAATTTGGGGTGTTCGCGGCAAATTCGAATGCCGCGGAACACCCTTTAAAAGTCTATGGGAGAAATCAAAAGTGCTAATTTTAAAGGCTTATATGCAAGTTATTGTCATAAAAAGTGTTTGGGGACCTGGGTCCTGCCCCAGGGGACATGGATCAATGCAAAAAAAGGTGTTAAAAACGGCCGTTTTTTCGGGAGCAGTGATTTTAATAATGCTTAAAGTCAAACAATAAAAGTGTAATATCCCTTTAAATTTCGTAGCTGGGGGGTGTCTATAGTATGCCTGTAAAGGGGCGCATGTTTCCTGTGTTTAGAACAGTCTGACAGCAAAATGACATTTCGAAGGAAAAAACCCATTTAAAACTACTCGCGGCTATTGCATTGCCTTTCCGACAATACACATACAAGTTCATTGATAAAAACGGCATGGGAATTCCCCACAGGGGAACCCCAAACCAAAATTAAAAAAAAAAAAAAAATGACGTGGGGGTCCCCCTAAATTCCATACCAGGCCCTTCAGGTCTGGTATGGATATTAAGGGGAACCCCGGCCAAAATTTTTTTTAAAAAATGACGTGGGGGTCCCCCTTGTATGGATTTTAAGGGGAACCCCGCGCCAAAAAAAAAAAAAAAAAAAACGGCGTGGGGTCCCCCCAAAAATCCATACCAGACCCTTATCCGAGCACGCAACCTGGCAGGCCACAGGAAAAGAGGGGGGGACGAGAGTGTGCCCCCCCCCTGAACCGTACCAGGCCACATGCCCTCAACATTGGGAGGGTGCTTTGGGGTAGCCCCCCAAAACACCTTGTCCCCATGTTGATGAGGACAAGGGCCTCATCCCCACAACCCTGGCCGGTGGTTGTGGGGGTCTGCGGGCAGGGGGGTTTATCGGAATCTAGAAGCCCCCTTTAACAAGGGGACCCCCAGATCCCGCCCCCCCGTGTGAAATGGTAAGGGGGTACTTACCCCTACCATTTCACTAAAAAACTGTCAAAAATGTTAAAAATGACAAGAGACAGTTTTTGACAATTCCTTTATTTAAATGCTTCTTTCTTCTATCTTCCTTCATCTTCTTCTTCTGGTTCGTCTGGTTCTTCCTCCGGCGTTCTCGTCCAGCATCTCCTCCGTGGCGTCTTCTATCTTCTCCTCGGGCCGCTCCGCACCCATGGCATGGGGGGAGGCTCCCGCTCTTCTCTTCATCTTCTTCATCTTCCTTTCTTCTTCTCTTCTTCATTTTCTTCTCCGGGCCGCTCCGCACCCATTCTGGCATGGAGGGAGGCTCCCGCTGTGTGACGGCGTCTCCTCGTCTGACGGTTCTTAAATAACGGGGGCGGGGCCACCCGGTGACCCCGCCCCCCTCTGACGCACGGTGACTTGACGGGACTTCCCTGTGACGTCACGGGGAATGCCACAGGGAAGTCCCGTCATGTCCCGTGCGTCAGAGGGGGAGACGCCGTCACACAGCGGGAGCCTCCCTCCATGCCAGCATGGATGCGGAGCGGCCCGGAGAAGAAAATGAAGAAGAGAAGAAAAGAAGAAAAGAAGAAGAGAAGAAGATGAAGAAGAAGATGAAGAGAAGAGCGGGAGCCTCCCCCCATGCCATGGGTGCGGAGCGGCCCGAGGAGAAGAAGATAGAAGACGCCGCGGAGGAGATGCTGGACGAGAACGCCGGAGGAAGAACCAGAAGAACCAGAAGAAGAAGATGAAGGAAGATAGAAGAAAGAAGAAGCATTTAAATAAAGGAATTGTCAAAAACTGTCTCTTGTCATTTTTAACATTTTTGAGTTTTTTTGTGAAATGGTAGGGGTAAGTACCCCCTTACCATTTCACACAGGGGGGGAGGGCCGGGATCTGGGGGTCCCCTTGTTAAGCCCCCCGCCCGCAGACCCCCACAACCACCGGCCAGGGTTGTGTGGATGAGGCCCTTGTCCTCATCAACATGGGGACAAGGTGTTTTGGGGGGCTACCCCAAAGCACCCTCCCAATGTTGAGGGCATGTGGCCTGGTACGGTTCAGGAGGGGGGGGTCGCACTTTCGCCCCCCCTCTTTTCCTGCGGCCTGCCAGGTTGCGTGCTCAGATAAGGGTCTGGTATGGATTTTTGGGGGGACCCCACGCCGTTTTTTGTTTTTTTTTGGTGCGGGGTTTCCCTTAATATCCATACCAGACCTGAAGGGCCTGGTATGGAATTTAGGGGGACCCCCACGTCATTTTTTTTTTTCATTTTGGTTCGGGGTTCCCCTGTGGGGAATTCCCATGCCGTTTTTATCAATGAACGTCTATGTGTATTGTCGGACCGGCAATGCAATAGCCGCGAATAGTTTTAAATGGGTTTTTTCCTTTGAAATGTCATTTTGCTGTCAGACTGTTCTAAACACGGGAAACATGCGCCACTTTACAGGCATACTATAGACACCCCCAGCTACGAAATCTAAAGGGATATTACACTTTTATTGTTTGACTTTAAGCATTATTAAAATCACTGCTCCTGAAAAAACGGCCGTTTTTAAAACTTTTTTTTGCATTGATTCATGTCCCCTGGGGCAGGACCCGGGTCCCCAAACACTTTTTATGACAAGCCTTTAAAATTAGCACTTTTGATTATTCATGTTCATGTCCCATAGACTTTAACGGTGTTCGCGTATTCGAACAAACTTTTTTCCTGTTCGCATGTTCTGGTGCGAACCGAACGGGGGGGGGGGGGGGGGGGGTGTTCGGCTCATCCCTAAACAGGACCAATAAAACTTTAGAGCAGTACCTTCAATGTTTTGTCGGTTATCTTCAGGGTGACTGGGCGGACTATCTTTCTATGACAGATTTTGCTTAGAACAATTCTAAACATAGCTCCACTTCCCAAAGCCCTTTTTTCTTAAATACCAGGTATCTCACAGTTTCCATTCCTTATCTCCCTATCTCAACTCCAATTCCTGCTATTACCAGCACCAGGCTGCTGACAGACATCGCAGATCACTCCCTACTTTTCTTGTGGGTGACAAAATTTGATTATCTAGCAACAATGTAACAGTTCAAATTCCATTTGCTAAGCTGGGTCAAACATTTGTGGGACCTTTTCAGATCTCTGCTCAAATCAGCTTAGTCACCTTTCGCTTAAACTTCCTGACAGTATGGAGAGTCACCCTATTTTTCACATGTCGCTACTCAATTTCATGAAAATCCTTTTTCTGGAAGAATTCTTCCTCCTCCTCCGCCTGTTGAGGTACAGAGGTGAAGAATTTGTGGTTGAGAAAATTCTCGATTTCAGAATCTTAAGGAACAATATCTGGTATCTTTTCCTACAGCAGTCTGTATCTTCATTACTGACCTTTGGCTTGTTCCTCGACTAAACTTCTGCTTGATCCCAACCTGCAACCACTTGTTATGGACTTTTGGCTTGTTTACTGACTACACTTCTGTTTGATCCCTATCTGCAACATCTGCTATATCTTCTACTGGACCCTGGCTTGTTCACCTCTTGGTGGGGCAATCCTGAGAACTGCGAATCGGTACTCACATGCAGCAAAACCCTCCACCATCACCATCCATCTCCACCATCAGGAGCTTGGGTGAATACTGGTTAGTTCTTAAGGCTGTGTGACCTGCCTGTATACCTATTCTGCTGGTCGATGGGAGCTTCTCTACTGTTACTGGTCTCCGGGCCTTACCCCTGACTGTCACAAAGTTTAGATTGTATTTCTAATACATTTATTAAAAATGTGTGATCTCTGCTTTCTTGTCATATGGAGGCTATATGAGAATAAAGGAGGAATTATATGTAATGATTGGTCACAACGATCGTATGGTACCAGGGCAGAGCAGACTGACGCATAACACTGATTAATCACAGATCGTACCATTCTGAGCCCCCGGGAATGAGTACGAGGCACAGTTCTGGGAGGGTGTATAGGTATGTCCTCCCAGAATGATGCTTGTCCTGCCCGGTCATATATGTACAGTGGCCTGGCAGGAAGCAGTTAATAAGAGAGGCAAAGGAGAGGGTGAGTGAACCTTCAATTGATGGTGGAGGCATTTATGCGTGCTGGGTGAAAAAAAATTTTTGTATAACAATAGATACTGTGATGAATTTTTTGTGGGACTTAAGTTATATCATATTAATGTTGAATAAATGTTAACACACATAGATAGTGAAGTTTGTTAATTTAGTATATGTAATTTATTGTTAATTATAAGGTATAGGAAAATGGATGAAATTTAGTGCCGCATTATCTTTATATTGTTGTTTGCAAAGGGGTGTCTTAACTTATGCAGCAGCTGACTGGTAGGTGCTTGGTTGTTAAAACAGCGCAGAATGGGGGTGTACACATATTCAATTCAGTTCCCTTTAAGATCAATTTGAACTTCCTTTTATTCCTCCTTACATTTCAATTTGAATGCATTGTAAACGCATGCATAGCACCTATTTACACAAATTGTTAGATGCAGATTTAATCTGGCTGCTGTAAACACCGAAGAAATGTCATACTCTATGTATAATGTATCTGACCAATGAGCATATTGCTTACATCTTCCAACCAACTCTAGCACAAGGCCAAGAAGAGGAGGATTGGCACTAGAAGGAAAAACACAGAAAGCTCTACATAATGGTACTTCATCCAGCAAGCCCTGCACTAGGTTACCCTCAAAAGTTTGGATCCAAGATTTATATTATCTTCACTTCTGCAGTACAGTATAAAGAAACTGCAATGCAAGTAGTGCAAATAGCGAATTTAATGAATATACACTGTAAATCTGTTGCATGTCAATATGAAATTTTTATACTACCGTGTACCAGTTTTTTAACTTTATCACCTAATGACCGTTAAAAAATGCATGCCAGAACTTGGAACCGTGTCCTCATACTCACTTTTCTAGGTAATCATCATTACCTAGAAAAGTAAAATTACTGTTTTTGGTTAATAGCTGTTACTTTAGTAGTCTTAACTCTGTTACTGAGACTGTACTAAGAAACTATTAGAAATGCCAAAAGTAAAGACTGGGAGATATATGTTCACCATCCATTTTCTTTGCTTTCTCTCTCATTTAACAGCCAAAGTAGACACTCCCATTGTCAGCCTGATATCAGATATAAAGGGGTTGTAAACCCTCGTTTAAAAAACAAAAAAACAAACATGTCATACTTGCCTCCACTGTTTGTTTTGCACAGAGTGGCCCCGGTCCTCCTATTCTCGGGGTCCCTCAGTGGCACTGGTGGCTCCTCCCCACATTGAGTGTCCACGTTGGAGAAGCACTCTCCTTGGTGGACATCCGTGCGGGCGCGCTCTCGAGTCCCGCATCTGTGTCCATTCACACAGAATGCAAGACTCTAATCCACTCCCGGCGCCATGTCACTGGATTTGATTGATAGCAGTGGGAAGCAATGGCTGCGAGGACTGGTGTGCTCGTTCCCGGCCGGAGAAAGATCGGGGTCAGGTAAGTAAAACGGGGGGCTCAGGGGGGCTGCAGCACCACAGAAGGTTTTTCACCTTAATGCATAGAATGCATTGAGGGTTAACCATGAGAGTTAAGTCTGGTACACACTACTAGTGCTGGGTTGAACGAAAAAAAACTGACCGCTCCAAGGAGAGCCGCTGTACTAATGATCTGACATTAGTACAGTGATCTACCCCCCTGAGCTGTTGTGTTCTGACAGAACACTCTGATCAGCGCTCTCAACCACTGGCTGAGAGCGCTGACTGGGAGCCAGTCGGCTGCTGGTTTTCCAGTATGCTCGTCTGACAGAAGATGGCCAGGAACGTCGGCCAGTTTTTATTAAACTGGCCGATGTCCCCAACATTCGGCCCGTGTGTATGGGGCTTTAACAAAATAACATTGTTGTTACTTTCAATTCTGCTTACAGGTAGTTAAAAGGACATTGTATTTCTTGCAAGATCAACAGATATTTTCTGTACTTGCTGAAAATCTTCTTAATCTAAAACCAATAAAACGAATGCAGCCACCACATCTAAAGGCTGGTAATCTGCAATATATTACATTTATGTACTTGATTTTATCTTTTAAGTGGCGTAAAGGAAGGGGAGATGCTTTTACTGTAAAGAATTATTAAAAGGTATAGAACCTGTTCAGCCATCCCTTGTCCTAACAGCTATTGGTTAAGGTGCCAAAAAATTATAATTATTGAGGGTACAGTAATTACATAGCATATAGTTTTAATGCAGCTAACAGCTTTCTTATAGACAAAACACATTTATTTAAAGAATTTCCGTAGTGTTTTTCTTACAACATTTGATCTGTCAAGGGTATTCAATGCTGATTTCCACTTAAAGGGGCTGTGGACCACTGGACATTACACCTGTATTATGCTGCATCCCCTAAGCCTAGTAATCCAGGACTGATGTAGTTAAACCCAAATCTCCTTTTCCCTTAAAGGAAGCATGCACACTAATAGAGCATTTCCTGTAAGTATCAAGAAAGAAGACGGTCCACAGCCTGCCGCTCAATTCTAGTAATTATAGTCTATTCCTAGCCAGAAAGTGGCTGTATTTTACTATCCATGTTTCATGCAATCTGCATTCATCACTATTTTAATTAAGCCAGACTTTAATTTAGTGATTTCATCCCAAAGTGTAAGAGGGGGTGTAGAAAAGGGAGGAGGAAGAAGCCGAGTGAGAATGTAATGAGATGAAAGGACAGCAGAAATGAAAAGATGGAATTAGATTGGAGACACAAGCAAAGGATGCAGCCACTGATGGCACGAAGAAAGAAAACCCATGTAAGACACAGAGGAAGAATGTAGCAATGAGAAATCATAAATATCTGTACTTGCTAAAAGCCAAGCTCCCGGTCCTTTACTTCCTCAACATCCCCGATTTTTGGCATGATATAAAGATCTCTGTAAATAAATGTACTAATTACCGATACATGTGTTATATTATATTGCATTAAACTTAATAGAGAAATTGCATTTGTTGTTTTAAACTAATTTTATGAAGAATACAGCAATAAAAAAAGTTGTGTATGTGTAACTGATTATTGCTTGCCTATGTGCTTTGTGCTAAAGGTGTCCTAGGCCTCAGTTGTCAAAGTGTCTGAAATAGGAACTGTCTGTGCTTCCTTACAGACACCAATCCAACTCACACCTCCACTGCAAATTTAAATCTGTGATTTGCATGGCTGCTATTGGTAGAACAAACAGCTTTTCTTTCAGGCATGTTAATGATTTAAGGTTAGGATCCTTTAAGCAAAGTGGAAAAATAAATGAAATATGATATAATAAGAACAAAAAAAATGAGAAAAATCCTAAACTAACTTCTAAAGATTATCTTTAACCAAAGGCAGCCAAATAAAAGTATCTCAAATTCTTCTTAGGAAAAGGTCAAAAATTAAGTTCACTGACTCTATCCAATGACCCCAACCATATAACAAATGTCAAGATGCAATGATGAATTAAAGTGACCGATATCCACTCTACAGACTTTGTCCTATACTGACATATAGGCTAAAAATACCCAGCCTTTTTCTTTTTTTTATCCAAAGTATCTTAGTTAGATCACAGCAACAGCCAAGGTACCCTTGGATGCATACATGTCAAAAACACAAAAATTAGAACTTCAACCACTGAACAACAAATCAAAACCAATAAAAATAAGCTATGATTGTAGTGGGCAATAAAAAAATTAGAAAAAAAAAAGAAACAGCAGGGGGCACTGCTGGATAAGTTTAGTGAACAAGGTAACTTGGTGGAAATGAAGAAGCCATACAATAAGGAATGACTAACAAACGCAACTCCCACAATGCACTGGTCAGTTCTTCACAAGCATACTTATGTCAGATTGACTTTAGACTGCTATTGTCCAATTTCTGACAAAGCAGGATAATTTGGATAAAAAAAAAAAATGAATGGCTTTTGCGGCCCCTTTCACATTGCTCTGCTGAAAAAAACAGTAAAAAAATGTATGTGTGTTATTGGTGCTTTTCCTGGTTGTTTGACTCCCAGCACGCACCTGTGAAACATGTGGCTCAAAGAGCACACCAAAAATGCAACCCACGGTACGCATTTCATGCATTTTCTATTGATATCAATAGGTGCATTTTTATTGCCCTATTTAAACAGCAGCATACAAAACCGCACTGAATTCTGAGCGCACTGGTGTGAAAAGTTCCACAGAATTTAAAGGGAAATCATTTTATTGTATTTTTTCCTGTGCTTTTAGCAAGGTAACAGTCCAGCAAAAACGCATCACTGTGAAATGGCCTTCAATGATTTTATCATTCTTGTTCTTCTACAAAAACATGGTGTCAATTCATGACAGTATTTAAAAGAACGACCAGGCTGTGCAATATTGTAGGTTACATGATAGGCACCTACCTATTCTTTGTAATTGTAGTAATATGTTTTGGCTTCACCAATGGCACAAGAGAAACATGACTTTGCCACCGAGCAAAAAATGGACCACTGAATGGCATACAAAGCAGAAGTGATCCAGTATGCTCCGTGAGACATCCAGGAAAAATTCTCATCTGTAGCATCAATCAGCTGAGACATCCAGGAAGGATACCTCTTCATGAGGGACAATCTGTTGAGCAATATAAACAAATTTACTAGAAAACCCATTATACAGGCTAGTAGCTGTGATTGGTCAATAAAGATTGACTGCAACTGACTGAGGGTCCCAGCAACCCCAACGATCGCAATGTCACCAGAGGGGATTTTAGTTTAGTTTTACAAGACTAACAATTACCTATGTACTAAGAACTGTGAGATGCCTTGGATGAAAATTGCCATTTTCCAAATCCTGGACTGCATGTTAGTTTTGGGGCACTGTAGCAAAACCTATTCAACATTACTGGGAGGATTTTCCTGCCTGGACAAATATGCAGTCTGGCATTCAGAGAATGATAGCTAACATGCAAGGCTTTCACAAAGGCTGCTTTGTTTTCTGATATATTCTCTTGAGAAAAAACTGCACTGAGGGAATAGAACAGCTGCAAATGCAGACCTTTGAAAAACTCTAGTTGCCCGACTTCAATACTTTTCAAGTCACTGAACATGGACAAATATGCAGCCAATCACTTCAGTGAAAGCTCAACTTTATTGAACAAATAAAAAAAACAATTGCTCAGTGTTTCTTAAAATACATTTGCAATTTAGCTGCAATGCTCACCTGGTCTCCGGCACTGTTCCCTACTGTTGCGGTATTCAGAGTTGCACGCTACCCACTCCCCTATTGTAACCTCAGGGTGGCATGGACCACCAGCCTAGATTTAAAGTACTAATGCAAGAACAGTGCTTGCATATCATTATGAGAGCACTGACCTGTGCAAGGGCCACCTACAGCCATGATGTCACCTGTCCAATCAGAGGATGCCTGGAAAAAATGATCATTTAATAATAAAAAAAAAAAAAGTATGGGGGGGGGGTTCTAAGAGGTAGAGGTTTGTGGCCAATGTGCAATAGGACCTTAAATATGTTTTACACCCAAAACCAAAAATGTATTATATTGCAGCTTACCAATCATTAGATGTGGTGGCTGCATTAGTTCATTTCTTTGCTTTCTTCCCTCTGTTTTTACCTGAGTGATCTAGTCAGTAACACACCTCCAGTATTAGTGAGACATCTCTGGATGATGTATGGATTGTTGTATTTATAAAATGAAAATAAAACATTTTGATTACACAAAAAAGAGACATCTCTGGATGAAGGCGCACAGGAGGCATAGCAGACAGCAACATTATCAGTCTGGGGGGAGGGGAGTGGTAAATGTATTAGCAGATTTAAATACACTAACAAACTGAAGCCAAACTCCAGCTCACACTTAATAATCAGCTACGGGAAAGAGTTTTGTCCTTTTGGGATGAAGGTTTTACATGAATACATAAATGTCGATCATTATAAGCACCCCTGCCAGTGCTAAATGGTTTGCTTTATCCGTGTAAACTGATGCATTCTGCTGGGGAGCTTCTGCTTTTGAGAAGCAACAGACTTGCTGGCTGGATTATCAGATGAAAATAGAGGAAAAAAGCCTAAAAAAGAAAACAAATCTAGCCATCACATCTAAGCATTGGTAAGCTGCAATATAATAAATGTTTGCTTTTTTGGTTTAATACTGCTTTAAGTGAACTGCATGCTTGCTCTGCATTAGAGACTCAAGTACTGAAGCCACTGGATCATCACGATACCCATGCAACCGTTATTTTCAGAAGGAAATCCCAGCAAAGGAAGGCTGTGTATTTCTCTCATTACAGGGTTTCTTTAACCTCAAGGCGATAATGAATGTTAAATGAACAGAAAGTTGTTAAACACTGCAACCACAAAGGGCTTAACTAAAATAAAAAGCTAAATGAATTAGACAAGCAGGCCATAAAATTATATATAAGTAACTTATTTACAGATTACATAGAAGCTCTTCGGCTGGAAATGTTCACTGCATGCTCCCAACAAGCTACTTATGGCTCAAAATTGGACCACATCCTTTATGGAAAAGATTAGCCGCTGTTACTGTTAATTAGCGGTCATTTAGCTTTCATTTGGGTTAGTGGTTCTGACCCTGGGGAGAGTGATGTATTCTCTGATGTTTCTGTCACTTAATGTGTGCGATGCTGATACAGCAAAATGAAAGAAAGAACTTACAGTGCTACTTGGTGTGTGACGACATAGCCTGCACAGCATGTGTAAAGTGTTCAAGAGGGTCCTAGCAGCTTAACGACCATAAATTTCCAATATGTACAAAGATCCTGAAGGGCAAATAAGTACAAAGTAAGAGAAAGCCATATCACTGCAACATATCTAGAACTTCTTCAGACTGAGAGGAACTAAAGGGAATAAAATTTATTTATTACAGGTATTTACAGTATATACCGCCAACAATTTATACAAAGCTTTAAGTATATATTGTTCATTCGCATCCACATCAGTCCCTGCCCTCAATGAGCTTACACTCTAAGGACCCTAACTCACATGCACACATACATATACTGTACATAATAGGGCCATTTTGCACAGGAGTCAATTAACCGACTAGCATGTCTTCGGAGTGTGGGAACAAACCAGTGTGGCCAGTGGAAATCCACACAGGCACAGGAAGAGCATGCAAACTCCATGCAGGTAGTATTCCACAGGATAAGAGATCATGTTAAGTTATTAAATAAAAAAAAGATGGAAACTCCAATTAGCAAGCACATGGGGCTTTATCATGCCTTTGATGCCTCAAAGATGCAATTTTTGCATTAGAACATGTACCAGATTGTGGTAGGGGTGGAGATATAGACAAAATACTTCTTCAACGAGAATCAAAATGGATACACAACTTATCTGCTACTGTGCATCCAGGCCTGAATGAGACTTTGAGCTTCAAGCCTTTTCTGTAGGGATTCAGCCATTGTTTATTGAGAAATTAATATTTCTCTGCCTTTATTAATTATTTCTTGTGGATTTTCAATTGTTAAATTGAGGTTGTATTTACTTCATTTATAGTTTAGACTGATTCTGCTTTAAACATTGTGTATGTCTGACTGTTCACAGCACCGTATCATTAAAAATTGAGAATATATTTTGTATTTTTTTTCCATGTGTTTTGGAATCCCTGTTCCGCTTTTCGTGGATATTTATCTTGGTTTCTGATGTTGGAGATTTGGCTGTGGGCTAGACGCATCATATGGACATCCAAGGCGTTTATCCAAACGGGTGAACGCCACCCTAGCTGGTTTTCTCCTGAGTCCCTGTTTTATTTTATTTATGTTCTTTCCAACTGGTTGGGTTTCTAGCCCCTCTTTTTGTTCCATCATCGCATTATTTGATTTTTTTCCCCCTCCCGGCTACCATAGGTTTTCCATCTTGCTGTAGAGGAAGTTGAATGCGATCCTCTACTTCCTCTTTCGCTCCCTTGGTCGCTGTGATGTCACTTCCGGCGCGCCGGAATGGATGGAAGTGTCATTTCCTATGCGACTGGTCTCTGGCCTAAACCAGCCAATTGTGTGTCCTCAGACTATGTTTTGGCGCCAAACGGTCTGAAGGGGGGTATAAAAGGAAGTAATCTTCAGTCACTGTTAGGTTCGGTCCATGCAAGGAGGCATGATGCCTAGGGCTCCAGAAAACAATAGGTAAAGATCAATTTGGACTTCATTACTTATGTCTTCATCCAAAAATATTTTTTTTTCAACTTTGTTTTTGTATTTCTTTTTAAGAGAGGTTTGGAACACTTTGAGAATCTTTTAGATTCAAATAGTCTATTTTTCTCCCTCGTTTGCAAATGGAGCAATTGTAACCTGCTGGTGATATCAAGACCTTGATGGGTTCTGAAAAATTTATTGAGGTAGGCTTTTATTATTAGGGAGTGTGTTTTTGCACCCCTTTTTTTTTTCAAATGTCCAAATATTTATTTATACATATGTTTGTTGTATATTTACCTTCAATTCAGATGGACTTTCAGTTCTTCCCAGTCAATTATCCTTCTCTATGATGCTCCCAAATGGCCCTGCTTGCCTTTCCACAACTGTTAATGATTGTACTTTTGAAATTTTGAAGGTTGGTGCCGTGGTCAGAACATGTTCACTGTTTATCAGTTTATGATATTAAAATGTAGGATTGTTGTTTGTTGTTTTGTATTGTATGTTTTTTCTAAATTGTGTTTTTTTCTGATCTGTATATTTTTCTATTATAGTGATCAATCTATGCATACAGAGTTTATTGTAACAGAAACTCCTGAAGAAGCCGTGAATGGCGAAACATGTAGAGATAGAATTATACTTCTGTTGATATTTGTTACTGATGTACTGTGATTTTACTTTTTTTCACTTATGTATTTTTAATCTAAATAAATATTTTCTATTTTTCTAATTTTTGTTTACGTTTGCGCTTGAAAAGTCCCAATTTCTCCTTTTTCTATGTTATCCATGCAAGTAGTGTCGTGGTTGGGATAAGAACCGGTGACTCTAGTGCTGCTATATGGATGTACACTTAGCTACTGTGCTGCCACCTGTTTCAAATGTTTCTAAGCAGAATAAAGGGAACAAACCTTTTACACACATTCTAAATCTAAAATCCAGCTGCGTTCTTGGACATAGCAATTCTCCAACTTGTAGACCACATAATAGTTGTAGGTCAAGAACTGTGAATACATTCCGCTAATATGTGGCTCTGCAGAATGGCTCATCTCCCAACAGGCTTCCTACACAAGCCTTTTAAACATTTACCAAACAATGTTAAAGGTTTCTCTGCTAGACAAGCGTTTCCAGAAAGGATAATTTTTTTTTAGATTTATTGCCAAAACTGTTAACATGATAGGATATATTTTTGCCTAAGTTTTATGGTTCTTGTTAGGTTCAGGTTAAAGCAGATATGAAGCCTAGGGTTTACAAATATGCAGCTTGTAATACAAGCATGAGCAAACAATCCCTGTCGCACAGTTAGGTGCACTGCCGAGGAGAGTTTTTGTTGTGAGGTCAACTTTGCATGTGGTTCCCAATAGGTGGATTACATATCCACTATTCAGACCAAATGCGGGTACAAAATCCTTCTTCAGGCTCAGCAGACCTGAGGGGAACTAGTCTCTCAGAGCTCCCCATTAGGCTCTGCCCACCAAGCAGACGCAGCACCCATGGAGTTGAGTTGCTGGGTGGACAGAGCCTGATGGGGAACTCTGAGACTGTTCCCTCATTAAAACGGGATTCCGGCCACTATAATTTTTTTATTAAAGTCAGCAGCTACAAACACTGTAGCTGCTGACTTTAAATAAGTAGACTTACCTGTCCTGGGTGCCCACGATGTTGGCCGCCCGAGGCCGACCCGTCCCTCGGCTCTCGGGTCCCGGCACCGCCATCCTAAGAAAGGGAAACAGGCAGTGGAGCCTTGCGGCTCCACTGCCAGTTTCCTACTGCGCACGCACGAGCAGCGCGGCGATCTGTGAATGGCCCCGTGGTTTTCTGGGAACACACAGTTCCCAGAAGGCAATGGGGCCGCTCAGCCAAGAGCAGAACAACACGCCGCGGAATAGGAAGAGGCAGATTAGGAAAACTGCCTAGCAACAAGGGTTCAGGTAAGTTAAAAAAAATTTTTTTTTTCAAATGTTTTTTTTGTTTTTTTGTTTTTTAAAGATTTTTCATGGTATTTTCTATTTTAGGGTGGCCCTCCACTTTAAGCTCTGCTCAGAGCTGTCAAAAAAAAAAAAAAAAAAAGCCGACAAATGTTTATCAACATTGCTTTGCACTGAGAGATAAACTATAAACATAGTCAGTTTAACCACTTAACCACTTCAATAGAGGACATTTTTACCCCCTTCCTGCCCAGGCCAATTTTCTGCTTTCAGCGCTGTAACATTTTGAATGACAATTGCACAGTCATGCAACACTGTATCCTAATGAAATTTTTATATTTTTTTCCCCCACAAATAGAGCTTTCTTTTGGTGGTATTTGATCACCTCTGTGGTTCTTCTTTTGCGCTATAAACAAAAAAGAGCAACAATTTTGAAAAAAAAAAACACATTATTTTTTACTTTTTGCTTTAATAAATATCCTAAATTAAAAAAAAAAAGGTGTCCTCAGTTTAAGCCACTATGTATTCTTCTACATATTTTTGGTAAAAAAAAAAAAAAAAAAAATCGCAATAATCGTATATTGGTTTGCACAAAAGTTATACCGGCTACAAAATAGGGGATAGATTTATGAGGCATATTTATTATTATTATTTTTTTTTTTACTAGTAATGGCAGCGATCTGCGATTTTTATCATGACTGCGACATTGCGGCAGACAGATCCGACACTTTTGACACTATTTTGGGAACAGTGACACTTAAACAGCGATCAGTGCTATAAATATGCACTGATTACTGTATAAATGTCACTGGCAGGGAAGTAGTTAACACTAGGGGACGATCACGGGGTTAACTGTGTTAGTTAGGGAGTCTCCTCTCCCCTGACAGGATGTGGATCTGTGGTTTACACACACAGATCCACGTTCCTGTTCTGTCACCAGCAATCGCGGGTGCCCAGTGAACACTGCAGCCGCCAGGCACGCGCATCAGCTCCCGAGTGACAAGACAGGCGCGTGCCCCCTATACCACCAGGAAGCCAAGGACTTCATATGACGCCTGCCCGGAGGGATAGAGTGTTCCTGCGGATGTCATATGACAATGGGCAGGGATAGGGAAGTGGTTAAAGACTAGGCCCATTCTGACACTTCATGCTTACAAGTTAAAATCAGTATTTTTTTTGCTAGAAAATTACTTAGAACCTCCAAACATTTTATATTTTATTTATATATATATATATATATATATATATATATATATATATATATATATATATATATTTTTTTTTTTTTTCTTTTTTTGCAGAGACCATAGAGAATAAAATGGCGGTTGTTGCAATATATTACGTCACACTGTGTTTGCACAGCGGTCTTTCAAACGCAATTTTTTGGAAAGAAATACACTTTAAAATAAATTAAATAAAAACTAAACAGAAAAGTTAACACAAGAGAAAAACTGAAGCCGGGCACAGCACTGGATTTATACAAGACTTAGGTAAGTGTTAAGGGGGTTAATCACTAGCCTACCGCCGACTGTCATATGACAGTGGGACGGTAAGGCTCTAGTTCTGGGTGGACGTCATATGACATGAGCCCGTTTAAACAGGGCATGCGTGCGATCGTGTGCGCGCAGCCCTGTACTGACGGTGGCGGCGTGTCACCGAGACACCGCTCGTCACCGACAGGGGTGAACAGCCACTGGGCATGGCTGTTTACCACGTGATCGGCCGTGATGAAGTCACAGCCAATCACGAATGGTAACTCCCGCATTGCACAGCGCATGCGCGCGATCGTGAGCGCGCTGCACGTGCACGTCGGTGGCGGCGTGTTCCCAGGAACACTGCTCGTCACCGACGATAGTACACAGCCATTGGCTAGGGCTGTGTACCACGTGATCGGCTGTGATCCATTCACAGCCAATCACTAAATGTAAACATAGAGCTGTCACTAGCTGTTGCCAGCTCTTCTCTCCTCACACACCATTTCCAGTGTGAGGAGCGAAGAGCCAGCGGCAGTGAGTTACAGATCTATGTTTAGTAGTGTCTGCACCAACACCACACCTGTCCCATCACCCCCCCCCCCAATTGTCATCTGTCACCCAACAGTCACCCCATAAAAGTGCACCTGTCACATAAGAGACTGCCCTCAGTGACCATCAGCGGGGCAACCGTCACCCATCAGTGACCGTGCCTTGTCACATATCACCCGTCACCCACCAGTGACCGTGCCCTGTCACCCGTCACCCATCAGTGACCGTGCCCTGTCACCCAATGACCTTTAGCAGTGCACCCGTCACCCATCAGTGACCGTGCCCTGTCACCTATCAGTGACCGTCGCCTGTCAACCATCTGTGACCATCACCCATCACACCATCATCACCTCTCAGTGAACGTCACCTGCCACCTATCGCACAGCCCACCAGTGACCGTCACCTGCCACCCATCTGTCACCCGTCGCACAGCTACCCGCCACACAGCCATGTCCAAAAGAGTATATACTAGTGAGGAGGCGTTCCAGATCCTATCCATGACTGATGAGAGCACCGGGGAGCTCTCATCAGATTCCAATTCCAATTCTGATTCCGAATCAAATTTGGCATTTGAAAAAATCAATAGTAATGATTTGGATGAAGAATGGGTCCCTCCTAAAAGGGCACGACACTCTGGAAACCAGGCAGCCGCCAGCAATCAGGATTATATTCCCAGGCTCAGTACCAGCGCGATAGGCCCCAGGAACAAAGGCCCAGTATTAGCGCTGCGCCAGCAATAGACCCCAGGAACAAAGGCTCAGTACCAGTGCTGCCGCCAGCGATAGGCCCCGTGCACAAATGCCCAGGCCCAGTACCAGTGCTGCCACATCACATCTGAGTGCCACCACAGGAAATTCAACTCCCCCAACTACTGGAGTGCCACATCACCCAAGAGCCAGGGCTGCTACATACATGCCAGATGGTCTTGCCAACCCAACATGGCTGCCTTCCAACTCGGGATCACCAATTATTCCCCTTTTCACAGCACAGCCAGGCGTGCAGGCCAACACCCAAAATTTCACAGAGATTGATTGCTTTCACCTGTTTTTGCCCGACACTATGCTGCAATTTATTGTGGACCAGACAAATTTGTATGCCCAGCAGTATATTGCCAGCAACCCCCAATCATCTTATGCCCGTCCGTTTGAGTGGAGAGATCTAAATTTGGAGTTCAAATTGTTTTTTGGCCTCACACTAAACATGGGGCTTACAAAAAAAAATTAAGGACATGCCTATTGGTCCACCAACCCCATCTACCATATGCCCATGTATTCTGCCGCAATGCCCAGCTCCCGATATGAGATGATTATGAGATTCTTTTATTTTAACGACAACACCCAGTGCCCTCCCCGCAATCATCCAAATTCCGATAAGTTATATAAGATTCGGCCGCTGATAAATTTATTTTCCCAGCGATTTGCAGAACTCTATGTCCCCGAGAAGAATATATGTGTGGATGAGTCCCTGGTACCATTTTCAGGCCTGCTAGGAATAAAACAATATATTCCTAGCAAAAAGGCCAAATATGAAGTAAAATTTTACAAGCTCTGTGAGAGAGCCACAGGATATCTGTATGCATTCTGCATATATGAAGGAAGAGATTCCCAGCTCCAGCCGCCTGAGCGCCCGGGCTACATGGGCACAACTGGAAAAATCGTATGGGACCTGGCTTACCCACTTCTGAAAAAAGAATATCATATTTACCTCGACAACTTTTATACCAGCCTGCCCCTTTTCAGACACCTATATATCGAAAAAACCCTGGCCTGCGGAACCTCAAGAAAAAATAGGAAGGGCTTCCCACAATCTATAGTAAACAAAAAGCTGCAAAGGGGGGAAAGAGCAACACTGAGATGCAATGAAGTGCTGGCCTTGAGGTGGAAGGATAACAGGAACGTGCACATAATGTCCACCATTCACGATGACACTACAGTTGTAGTTCAGCGAAGAAGAGGTCCCATTGAAAAACCGACACGTGTCCAAGATTATAATCTCTACATGGCGGGGTGGATTTCAATGATCAAATGATTCAGCCCTATTTGTCAATAAGGAGGTCCCGATTCTGGTACAAGAAAGTAGCAATTTATCTCATCCATTTGGCCGTTTACAATTCCTACATAGTCTACACAAAATCCACAGAAACCCCCTCCCCCTTCCTAAAATTCATAGATGTAGTAGTCACATCCCTCATCTATCAACAAAGACCCCCCCCCCCAGAAGACCTTCGCTCTGATGCTGTTAGCCGACTTCATGAACGCCACTTCCCGTACAACATTCCACCATCGGAAGCAGGCCGAAGACGGCAAAAAAGATGTCACGTGTGCAGCAGAAGAGGTTTTCGAAAAGATACCAGCTTCCATTGTCCCTCCCAACCTGACCTTTGCATTGGTGAATGCTTCGAACTTTATCCTACATCCCTAAAATATTAGCCCATATTTTCCCCATTTTCATCATCTGTGCTGACCATTTCCCATGCTTCCCCAAATAACCATGCCACAGCCTTCCACGTGAACTGACCCTGGCCTGTTTTGTGACTATGCCTCTGCCCACCGTTTGGACTACCTCCACGTGAACTGACACTGGCCTGTTTTGTGGACTATGCTTTTGCCTACCGCTTGGACTGATCTGTTGCCCTGCTACTGTAGTACACAGGGGTCTCACATATGTGAGGGGCTCCAGAATAGTTTTTCCGGATGGAGAAAACAATTTTTTTTGTTTTCTCCGGGTTTTGTAATTTCCGGATTAGGGTCTGGAGTCCGGAGGCTTCATAGAGATTTGGGTGGGTCGAAGCCTCTACCCCTGTGCCCCTGTGCACAGGTCTTACCCGATTGCGGCCCTCAGCCTGCTGCTGACTTACTGCCATCATGCCTTTGCCTGCCACATGGACGGACCACACCTCTGCCTGCTACCTGGACTATGCAAATAATTAGCTGTAGCAAGAGGCAGTATGTTTATGAACGGCTGGAGAGCGGTACAATAATGAGTGTCTGCAGGTAACAGTGTACCAGGACCAATATTATGGCTGTGCTGGCTGTCTCTGCCTGGACAATTTCTATGGACAGATGCTTTGGCTGTGCCGACAACATCCTTGTGTTGACTATAGACAATATTCCTGCCTGCTGCCTGGATAATTACTATTGCTGTCGCTAAGCACATCATTGACTGCTGCCTGGACCAGTGCTCTCTTCTGTGGACACTAAAAGCACAGGTAATACTTTTTTTTTACCCTTTCCACAAAAGAATGTATTTTGGATTGTAATTCTTGGTATGTACATGCTATGTGTTAGAAATATGAAGGGCCTTCAAAAATGATAGGTTGCCAGGAAATTATCTATGTAATGTATGCTCCTAGAACGCCTGATGGTGCTACTTGGATGTTGGGTCTTTGTATGTGGCCAGGCTGTGTAAAAGTCCCACACATGTGGTATCGCCATACTCAGGAGGAGTAGCAGAATGTATTTTGGGGTGTCATTTTTGCTATGTATTTGCTATGTGTTGGAAATATCTTATAAATGGACAACTTTGTGTAAAAAAAAAAGTTTTTATTTTTTTTCCACATTTTCCAAAAACTTCTGGAAAAAAAATAACCGTTCAAAAGACTCATTATGCCTCATAGATTATACGTTGGGGTGTTTGCTTTCCAAAATGGGGTCATTTTGTGGGCAATTCCATTGTCCTGGTGCTCCAGGGCCTTCAAAAATGTAAAAGGTGGTTGAGAAATGAGATGTGCAATTTATGCTCGTAGATCGCCTGATGGTGCTACTTCAATGTTGGGCCTTTGTATGTGGCCAGGCTGTGTAAAAGTCCCACACATGTGGTATCCCAATACTCAGGAGGAGTAGCAGAATGTATTTTGGGGTGTAATTTGTTGTATGCATATGCTCTGTGAGAGAAATAACCACTTAATATGATAATTTTGTAAAAAAAAAATCTTCCTTTTGCAAAGAATTGTGGGAAAAAATTACAACTTAAAAAAACTCACCATGCTACTTACTTAATACCTTGGGATGTCTAATTTCTAAAAAGGGGTGATTTGGGGGGTATTTGTACTTTTCGACATGTTAGTACCTCAAGAAATGAGATTCATCTGATGTACTGAAGGCCTGATCAGATGTTTTCAATTTTCAGTGATTGGCACCATAGTTTGTAGACTCTATAACTTTCACAAAGACCAAATAATATACATTAATTTGGGTTATTTTTACCAAAGATATATAGCAGTATACATTTTGGCCAAAATTTATGAAGAAAAATTACTAATTTGCTAAATTTTATGAAAAAAACAAAGAAAAAGGCATTTTTTCACAAAATTTTCGGTCTTTTTTTATTTGTAGCACAAAAAATAAAAAAAACATTAGTGATTAAATACCACCAAAAGAAAGCTCTATTTGTGTGAAAAAAGGACACAAAATTCATTTGGGTACAGTGTTGCATGACTGAGTAACTGTCATTCAAAGTGTGAGAGCACCGAAAGCTGAAAATTGGTCTGGGCAGGAAGGGGGTTTAAGTGCCCTGTATTGAGGTGGTTAAGTTTAGGTGTTACGTTTTTTTACCTTAAAGTGACGTAAAGTGTAAACCACAGACATGAAATATGAACAAAGCATATCCCTCTATAGTGTGTACTTGTCTCAATTTAAGAGCTCCAAGTGTCATTTCTGTCTGCTGCTTCGTTCCTTTACTATCAGCATGAATAATTTCTGACAAGTTTCCTTGCCACCAAGAGAAAAAAGGTGACAGGGGAGGGACCTCCAGCAGATTGACATTCTCAGCTCTGTTCCTGTGTGAACAGGGGTGGGTCTCTTCCCTCCAATCAGCTCTCAGAGATCTCACTGAGGTCTGCAGTGTGCAACTTCAGCTCTCTGCACATTATTTTCTGACAGCTCAGACAAGCTTTATGAATTCTGGACTTTGACTAGATGTAGAGAAGAGAATGCTGCAGATAAACAGGAACTTATGTAGGTGGATTTGTTTCATCTATGTGCATCAACTGAAGCCAGTCACTTTACTGGGTATATGTAAGGGTTTACAACCACTTTAGTGCAGAGAATGCATTAAAGTTAAAGACCCTTTGCCTTTACAACCAGCTTTGCATTCTTTATTTGATCTGAATAAAGTTTTTAAATGATTTCCCACCTTTATTTAAAAATTATGATTTTTAGATTATTTTTTTCTTTAACACTTTAAAAAAAAGCATACCAAACATTACTATATGCAAGCAGACTTAAATATATCAAGCTCAAACCAACAAACATACCTTAATCATCTTTAGTAAGCGATACAGGTCCTCAACCTCATCTCCTTCTTGGGGAGTATATCCTTTTCCTGTGTTCAGGCTGGCACCAGACAGTGTAGCACGATACAGCGGTAACCCCATTGCTTCTGCATAAAGATCCAATGCCTGGTAGCCAACTGTTTGGTACATGTAGCTGTCCAATTCATCCACTGCAGAGAGAGATTTAGAAAAGGTTTATAAAAGTTCACCACAAGAAGAAAAAAAATCAAGACAAAGCTGATACAAAATAGTTCAGACGCTCAGATGAAGGGAAATCTGGGTCCAGAATAAATTGACATTGTTACCCATATAAAGCAGGCATCTCAAAGCCCATTATGTACCTAATAGGAATCATGCACACAAAGCTCTGCTTATACAGGCGTACAGTGCTTTTTTTATGCCTGTAAAAGAATCTGTATTTTAGCCTATGTGGCCACACATAGGCGTTTACAGGCGGTGAAAAAAAAAAAAAAAAACACCACCAAATGGTGTGTTCTGAGAGGAGCTTTTTAACAGAAAAAAAGTATGCACGTGTAAACACATCTAGACGCACATATACATAATATTTTATATTACACAGGGCTAAAGAAACATTGGTAGCCGCAGCAGGCCCAGTAAGCCCACACCAGCTGCTTCAGTGAAAGAGGTAGCTCAATGCCAAAGCAGGTCTCTCCACTGCTTCGCCCACGGAGCTCCTTCACCTGCCCCCCCCCCCAGCTCTCCTCTCGCTTGCTCTGCCTGCTGGGCTCTCTCCTCCCCTGCTCCAGCCACCCGGCTCTCTCCTCCCCTCAACCGCCGTCCTGGCTCTCTCCTCCCCTCAACCGCCAGTCCTGGCTCTCGCCTTCCCTCAGCCGCCAGTCCTGGCTCTCGCCTCCCCTCAGCCGCCGGTCCTGGCTCTCGCCTCCCTCAAGCCGCCGGTCCTGGCTCTCGCCTCCCCTCAGCCGCCGGTCCTGGCTCTGGCCTCCCCTCAGCCGCCGGTCCTGGCTCTCGCCTCCCCTCAGCCGCCGGTCCTGGCTCTCGCCTCCCCTCAGCCGCCGGTCCTGGCTCTCGCCTCCCCTCAGCCGCCGGTCCTGGCTCTCGCCTCCCCTCAGCCGCCGGTCCTGGCTCTTGCCTCCCCTCAACCGCCGGTCCTGGCTCTCGCCTCCCCTCAACCACCGGTCCTGGCACTCGCCTCCCCTCAACCACCGGTCCTGGCACTCGCCTCCCCTCAACCACCGGTCCTGGCTCTCTCCTGCCCTCAACCGCCCGCCTGGCTCTCTCCTGCCCTCAACCGCCCGCCTGGCTCTCTCCTGCCCTCAACCGCCGGTCCTGGCTCTCGCCTCCCCTCAACCACCAGTCCTGGCTCTCGCCTCCCCTCAACCACCGGTCCTGGCTCTCGCCTCCCCTCGACCAACGGTCCTGGCTCTCGCCTCTCCTCAACCACCGGTCCTGGCTCTCGCCTCCCCTCAACCTCCGGTTCTGGCTCTCGCCTCCCCTCAACTGCGAGTCCTGGCTCTCGCCTCCCCTCAACCGCCGGTCCTGGCTCTCTCCTGCCCTCAACCACCATCCTGGCTCTCTCCTGTCCTCAACCGCCCGCCTGGCTCTCTCCTGCCCTGAACGGCTCGCCTGGCTCTCTCCTCCCCTGAACCGCCAGCCTGGCTCTCTCCTCCCCTGAACCGCCCGCCTGGCTCTCTCCTGCCCTGAACCGCCCGCCTGGCTCTCTCCTCCCCTGAACCGCCCGCCTGGCTCTCTTCTCACTTTCTCTGCCTGCTGAGCTCTCTCCTTCCCCGACCTGCTCACCCGGTCCTCTCCTCCTCTGCTCGGATTTCTCCTCACCTGATTCACACGCCCGGCTCTCTCTTTCCCTGCTCCACCCGCCCGGGGTTGGCAATGCAGAGACTCAATCTACCTGTCACATGACCGCGATCAACGAGTTGTGGACTCCAGCCATAGACACACTCCTAAACCTTGTGGACAACCTTCCCTTAAGAGATTAAGCTGTCCTCTCCTGCATCCCCTCCCCTCTCTGCCTGTCAGCTCTGATCTACTCTAGGCCCTCCACTCCTGCTGCTATCATTACTTAGTGTTGGTGCTACAATCCCATCTCTTATAGTAAATGATTTGCCCTAGTGTATGTGTTTTGTAAAAGTTTGATTTTTTTTCTACAGCTTACCTGTAAAATCCTTTTCTTGGAGTACCTCACGGGACACAGAGCAGCCATAATAATTAACTGGGTTATATACCACCTATCAGTGAATTGACACCGGTAAATCAATCAAACAAGAAGTCCTCCCTATATAACCCCTCCTACACAGTTAGTACCTCAGTACCTGTAGCAAGCAATAAACTTCCCAGATAAGAGGGGAGGGATCTCTGTGTCCCGTGATGTACTCCAAGAAAAGGATTTTACAGGTAAGCTGTAGAAAAAATCCTAATTTCTTTATCGTACATCACGGGGCACAGAGCAGCCATAATAACTAACTTGGATGTCCCCAAGCAATGCTTTTGAGGGAAGGGAAACCATTATGACCAAAGAAACACCATTAGAACAACAGAATCTATATTGCTGCCTGCAGTACACTGCGTCCAAATGCAACATCCCCCTAACATTCACTTGATAAAACCTAGTAAACCTAGTAAATGTATGCACCGAAGACCAAGTAGCAGCTTTGCAAATCTAAAACCATTGATGCTTGATGATGAACTGCCCATGAAGCACTAACTCTTCTGGTAGAGTGTGCCCTTACTGTTCCCTTAATCTATACGCCTGAACAATCACTTGGAGGAAATAGTCGACTTACAAGCAATACAACACAAGCAGAACATCAGTCTTCCGCATCATCGATAAACTGGCAGATCCACTGCTAAACATTCAACCTGGATGTTGCCTGCCCTTCCGGGGCTCTTCTGGCTTCACAAATCAGGATTCCTGACCTGTGCCGACAACTCAAGTAGACCATGAGTGTCTGAACTACCTCTAGAGTAGGTAGCGATCTTTCTCCTGCCGACTGTGGATTCGAAGAAAAACATAAAAAGCAAGACGCTGTCTTGATTCAAGTGAAAACTAGAAACCACTCTAGGCAATAGAGATGGATTAGTACGCAACATCACCTTACGATGTGCGACCAAGAATGGCTCCTTGCATGAAAGAGCCGCCAGCTCTGACACTCCACTTAGCTAAGTGATAGCAACCAAAGAAGCCATCTTCAGAGATACGGGACTAACAGTCTCCCAATTGGTTAAAAAAAATGGCCTCTGCAAAAACAGCCAAGAGTGAATCCCAGTCCCAAGGACACAAGAGTGGCCTGACATGTGGGACCATCTATGCTACATACTGTATGAAGTATGAATCCAGGAGTGAGAAACAATAGCCTCTGGAAAAAATGGATAGGGATGAACTCAAACCCTTAATGGTACTTAAGGCCAATCACCTTTCCCCTATTGATTGGAGAAAGATGATAAAAATTTCCCACTCATATTCCTGGGAGTGCCACTTCCTGGCTTCCCCCAGGAAAAAAATATTTCCAAGTCCTGTAATTGAGGTTCCCTGAAACCAACTTTCAGGGCTCAACAGTGTGGAGATACAGGACTCAAGACCATTAGGTCCCGTTGCACTGGGAGTATTCAAGGAGCAAAACCCGCAAGACTCGCTATGTCAGCCTACCAAGCCCTCCTAGGCTAATTTGACTAACACTATTATCAGTGTTACCACCTCCCAGATTCTTCGCAAAAGACGTGGGAGAAGTCCAAACAGAAGGAAAGCATCAAATAAGGGAGAACTGGTCCCTAAGATGTTACCAGTGCATCTGCCCCTATTGCCAGTGGGACTTTCGTCCCAGACACAACCTGTTCATACTTGTTGTGGAACTTGGAATCTAGTAGATCCACCTGCAGCATTCCCCCTGCCATTATACTATACCTGGAGTATTTACTAAAAAATATGTGAATAAAGCAGCGCTAGCGACAAATAACCAAACAATAAATATGTTACCGCTGCTGTAAAAAAGTACTAATACTTGAAAAATATAAAACAAAACACATACAGCGCTGGTAAGAAAATATAACCACACCATGAATATCCTATATATAAAGTGCTCTGTGCAATATTGCTAAACGTAAATACATAAATAACATAGGTAGTGAATGTTAGTATACAGTGAGTGCAATACACAAATCACCTGCTACTTGCCAATAAACCACATACATAAAGTGCAAATTTCAATAGATACGCATCGGTGCTACCCAATTGCTGGTAAAATGGTGAAATATATATTGTGTACTAGCAAAGTTAGAGTAATATAGTGCTAATAAATAATCCTAAATGAGTACCATCAGCTGGGCTACTACACAGGGCTCTTAATCGCAGCCTCACTGGAAAGCAAACAGCATCTCTTCAGCCTGTGCTGTCAGTCAATCACCATGGATGTTGTAAAGTGATGCCTCTGATGAAGATACAGATATGAATGGCTGATGTTCATAACAGATAGGTCATATACTTGCAGATGTCGACCCCCCAAAAAAAGAGAAAGGCAATATAGTGAAGTATTGCGGAGCTAAAAAATCACTTGCGCATCATGGCGCTACTCACAGAATCCACGGTTGCAATCAGGCATGTCAGAAAACTTCCGCGATCGCCACTTACAGCGTGCGTTCCATGGGAACAGGAAGAAGCGTCACTGGTTAGACGTGAGCCGGATGTTTCGTCGACGCGTTTCGCCCCTCCGCCAGGGGACGCACCGATGCGTATCTATTGAAATTTGCACTTTATGTATGTGGTTTATTGGCAAGCAGCAGGTGTTTTGTGTATTGCACTCACTGTATACTAACATTCACTACCTATGTTATTTATGCATTTACGTTTAGCAATATTGCACAGAGCACTTTATATATAGGATATTCATGGTGTGGTTATATTTTCTTACTAGCGCTGTATGTGTTTTGTTTTATATTTTTGGAGTATTTACTAGTGATAGAGACAGCACTCTTTGTACTGTCTCGGACAGAATGTTATTCGCCTTCCTTAGCCACATGACTCCTGGTGGTTGATATAAAGAATCTAACAAAAGTGAGTACACCCCTCACATTTTTGTAAATATTTTATTATATCTTTTTATGTGACAACACTGAAGAAATGACACTTTGCTAAAATGTAAACTAGTGAGTGTACAGCTTGTATAACAGTGTAAATGTTCTGTCCCCTCAAAATAACTGGACACACAGCCATTATCTTCTAAACCGCTGGCAACAAAAGTCAGTACACCCCTAAGTGAAAATTTCCATATTGGGCCCAAATTGTCAATATTTTGTGTGGCCACCATTATTTTGCAGCACTGCCTTAACCCTCTTGGGCATGGAGTTCACCAGAGCTTCACAGGTTGCCACTGGAGTCCTCTTCCACTCCTCCATGACAACATCACGGAGCTGGTGGATGTTACAGACTTTGCACTCCTCCACCTTCCATTTGAGGATGCCCCACAGATGCTCAATAGGGATTAGGTCTGGAGACACGCTTGGCCAGTCCATCACCTTTACGCTTAGCTTCTTTAGCACGGCAGTGGACATCTTGGAGGTGTGTTTGGGGTCGTTATGTTGGAATACTGCCCTGCGGCCCAGTCTCTGAAGGGAGGGAAGAATCATGCTCTGCTTCAGTATGTCACAGTACATGTTGGCATTCATGATTCCCTCAATGAACTGTAGCGCCCCAGTGCCGGTAGCACTCATGCAGCCCCAGATCATGACACTCCCACCACCATGCTAAACTGTAGGCAAGACACACTTGTCTTTGTACTCCTCACCTGGTTGCCGCAACACACGCTTGACACCATCTGAACCAAGTATGTTTATTTGGTCTCATCAGACCACAGGACATGGTTCCAGTAATCCATGTCCTTAGTCTGCTTGTCTTCAGCAAACTGTTTGCAGGCTTTCTTGTGCATCATCTTTAGAAGAGGCTTTCTTCTGGGATGACAGCCATGCAGACCAATTTGATGCAGTGTGTGGCGTATGGTCTGAGCACTGACAGGCTGACCCCCCCACCCCTTCAACCTCTGGTGCAATGCTGGCAGCACTCATACGTCTATTTCCCAAAGACAATCTCTAGATATGATGCTGAGCACGTTCACTCAACTTCTTTGGCGAGGCCTGCTCTGAGTAGAACCTGTCCTGTTAAATGTTGTATGGTCTTGGCCACCATGCTGCAGCTTAGTTTCAGGGTCTTCGCAATCTTCTTATAGCCTAGGCCATCTTTATGTAGAGCAACAATTCTTTTTTCAGATCCTCAGAGTTCTTTGCCATGAGGTGCCATGTTGAACTTCCAGTGACCAATATGAGAGAGTGAGAGCGATAACACCAAATTTAACACACCTGCTCCCCATTCACACCTGAGACCTTGTAACACTAACGAGTCATATAAAAAACGGGGAAGGAAAACGGCTAATTGGGCCCAATGTGTACATTTTCACTTAGGGGTGTACTCACTTTTGTTGCCAGCAGTTTAGACATTAATGGCTGTGTGTTGAGTTATTTTGAAGGGACAGAAAATTTACACTGTTATGCAAGCTGTACACTCACTACTTTACATTGTAGCAAAGTGTCATTTCTTTAGTGTTGTCAAATGATAAGATATAATAAAATATTTACAAAAATGTGAGGGGTGTACTCACTTTTGTGAGATGTATATGCCTGCAGAAGCATTACTGGATTACACCTACAACTGGTTCGTCCCAACATCCAGAGCAAGGCGTTCTTGGCCAACAATCCAAGATATTGATGGGCAGTACTTTCTACTGTGGAGACCAAGTCCACTAAACTATAGCCACCTTCAAACCAACTGGAGAAGCTGGCATCAGTGGTTATCTTGCCCATCTCTTCTCCAGATCTTGAACCATCAACCAGCAATCTTAGCTCTGTAATATCCCGGTAATAGAGCCCTCTGGCAATCCAATGCCTGGAACTTCATGTTCCAGACAGAGAGAATCATCCTCTACCAAATACCTGAAGTAGGGACTGTCCATAGGGAACGTGCCTTGACCTAGATACAACTTCCTCCTGAAGAAATGTATCAAAGGAAAATCTGGAACAGACTGCTTCCTGAACAAAGATTGAGGTAAACTGAGATTGGCACATCTGCGTTTTCAGCAAGTCCAGTACTGGGCTGTGAACCCTCGGAGCTGTGGCCAGCCCAAAGAGAGTCACAAAAATAAAAAAACGACGACTTTGTACTGCAATTTGTAAAAACCCTTGATGAGCCTGGAAAAAAACGGCACATGAAGATATGGTTCATTGATGACTATAGACCCCAAAATCTACCTCTCGCAGAGGTCAACACTAAATGGACAGAAGGATGTCCAGCGGCTTAAGATCTAAGCTAGACCTTACATCCCCATTTGGTTTTGGGACCGCTAATGGTTGAGGGTTTTTTGTTTTTTTAATGAGCCCATACCTTCTGCTCCAAGAGTCAAATGCAAGGCTGACAACTCTGTGGCAGACCCCGAAGGCCAAAAGAGGCATACCTACCTACCAAGCTTTTGCTGGCTAAAGATGGAGCAAAAACCACCCCAGAGATTGCCCTAAGATCTTCTGGCCTGAGATACTCTCAAAACACAGCAGCCTCAGATGCCTCCCTCACACAGGTAGGGGAAAGCTTACAGCATCTGGTATTCTCGGGGAGTCTCACATCCATATACTAGCCAGGCTTGATCCTGCTTAGGCTTCGATCAACAGATATCAGGCATGATCAAGGTGATGCGGTCGCAGTCCATGTGATGAAAAATGAATGCGTCAGGAAAATGCTGCAATGCCAAACACCACAGTGGCTCAGATGCATCTGACACCACTGTCCATTGGGGGGATGTGGACACCACCAGATCACTGAACCTGAGAGCGGTGCACCTGCCTCCCCTGGCTGCCTCTCCTTTCTGGAACCATTTAACTGGTATAACAGGTAAATAATGTAGTAACTATATTAGCCAACCTAATACACAATCCTCCAAGGATGCAGGCCTAAACAATGTTGGTTTACTGCTATACAATTCCTTACGTATGTAAGTATGCAGGTACCCAGGCATGCTGTTATGTAGGTACCTAAGTTATGCAAACATGCAGGCATACAAGTATTCTTGCCCTTCATGCATTTATGTATGCAGCTCAAGGCAATAAGCACATCTGTATGTATTCCAAAGCAAATAAGCATGTATGTATGTAGTCCTAGGCACACAAGCACATATGTACACCGTTTAATGCAACTAAGTACATATGTATACAGTTTATTGTAAATAAGCACATATGTATACAGTTTAAACCAAGCATTTATGTATGCAATATAACTGAAAACCTGCCAGCCTGTGTTTAAGCAATATGTATTTATGGAGGCATGCATTTATGGAAGCATGGAGGTATGTGTTTAAGCAAATATGCGTTTAGGCGAAAACACGCAAGCGTGTGTCCATGCAAACATGCACTTGCCCATGGAGACCTGCATTTACAGAATAGGCAAGCATGCATTTATGAAACATGTTTATGCAACATATATTATGCCACGAGGCTGCAGATGGGCAATGGTGAGGGCACATGGGCAATGGCGAGGCTGCAGAATGGCACTGATCAGGCTGCAATGATGGGCAATGGCGAGGCTGAGGATGGGCACTAATCAGGCTTCATTAATGGGCAATGGCGAGGCTGCAGATAGGCACTGATAAGGCTGCATTGATGGGCACTGACCCTTATTTTGCTTCAAAGTTCTTTATTTAAGCTTTTTTCCAGAAACTTCCCTCTTAAAATTAGGGTGCATGGTATACGCCGATAAATACGGTATTTGCTTTGTAAAAATAAATCACCTCTAATGCTGGGTGTCCTAAGTATGTGGGTGATGCAGGGTTATATATTTTTTTTAAAAATCCATATTTTACAATGGGGTACCTCAAGTTTGTGTATAAATGTAAAGGATGCCCCGATTTAAAAAGTTTGTGAAACGCTGCTCTAACATGCAAAGGGTAAATGGGGGTAATTGGCAGCAAGTTCATAGAGAAAAATGTCCAGCATCACGCTGGAGATGGGGATGAGAAAGACAGAGCCATTTCACTGTTGGGGAAAATTACTTTTTTTGTATGACTCCCATCATCAGGATAGGAAGTCAGAGGAAATTTCCCAAGTCAGTACAGTGACAAGAATTAAAACCTGAGCTTTTCCCATCCAACTAAAAATGTTGTCTTCAATGCTGTCTGTGTTTCTCACCCCCTGCAACATTTTTTCATCCCACTGCAGTGCAAGCAGGAGGTACTGCCTACACAAGAGTGCCAACTCTGCTCTGAATTCAGGAGCAGTGCAGCACCATTACCACACCATCACAGGAAGCCGCATGAAGTGGACTTCACTGGCAGGACCAACAGGTATTTGTGGGGCTGTGCAGATGAAATCTGTAAGCAACACATGACTACTGATCTCTCGGCTCTCTGTCTGCTCAGAGCAGAGAGCAGCGAGGGGGCAGAAGCAGCTGGCTCCAGCTGTCAACAGCATGCTGGGAAACTGGGCCAGCTGCCGATCAGACATTCAGGTGGATCTTGACTATATTGTCAAAATCCTTCAAGATTCTATAGCGGCTCTGCCACATCAGCTGATAGTGGCAAATAGCCAGCTATTGGCTGACTATGGGTCACAGGAGAACAAAATTAAATGCACTCCTGTGACCCACAAGAGAAGTATAGCCAAAAAAACCTTTTGGCCATACTTCTCTTTTAAATAGTAAAGCCTACTTCATGGTAATTTCTGAGGGAAAACTGGGGTAAGTAAATCTTATGCATGTTATTGTGCTCTGCCCTGCAGACTACTAATCCCATGATGCTTTTTGCTAGTGTTTTGCAATGCACATGTGTTTATAATTCTCGTTAGCTATGTTGGTACCTTCTACAAGTGGCAGCAGAGGAGGACTAACAAACAGAATATCTATAGCAGATAACAGCAGCAACCAATAGTGTTGCACAGGACTGAAGCCTTAGTCAACACAATGGCCAAGACCATACAGCAGTTTAACAAGACAGGTTCCACTCAGAGAAGGCCTCGCCATGGTCGACCAAAGAAGTTGAGTGCACGTGCTCAGCGTCATATCCAGAGGTTGTCTTTGGGAAATAGACATATAAGTGCTGCCAGCATTGCTGCTGAGGTTGAAGGAGTTGGGGGTCAGCCTGTCAGTGCTCAGACAATACGCCGGTAAAGGTGATGGACTGGCCAAGCATGTCTCCAGACCTAAACCCTATTGAACATCTGTGGTGCATCCTCAAACGGAAGGTGGAGGAGCGCAAGGTCTCTAACGTCCACCAGCTCCGTGATGTCGTCATGGAGGAGTGGAAGAGGACACCAGTGGCAACCTGTGAAGCTCTGGTGAACTACATGCCCAAGAGGGTTCAGGCAGTGCTGGAAAATAACGGTGGCCACCCAAAATATTGACACTTTGTGCCCAATTTGGACATTTTCACTTAGGGGTGTACTCACTTTTGTTGCCAGCGGTTTAGACATTAATGGCTGTGTGTTGAGTTATTTTGAGGGGACATCAAATTTACACTGTTATACAAGCTGTACACTCACTACTTTACATTGTAGCAAAGTGTCATGTTGTCACATGAAAAGATATAAAAAATATTTACAAAAACGTGAGGGGTGTACTCACTTTTGTGAGATAGTGTGTGTGTGTATATAAAATATCTGTGGACAGGAAAAGGTAATGCAGATTATATTTTCTTTCTAATTTAAAGTGGATGTAAAACCGATTCATGAATTCTGAGCTGGGCACATATATCTGCAGTGTTTTCTATCTCTCTTCAAAGCCGTAAGTCCCGTGGCTTTCTCCTGCTCTGTTCTTCTGTTATCAGCATGGTAACGTCTGACAAGTTCTTTGACACATGATAAAACCAGCCTGAAATTTGTGTCAGGGTGGTTGCTATAGATAGATTAGCAGACAAGTCTCTGCCTATATGGAGGGGGGTGTATGCCATTCCTTCAATCAGCTGTCTCACAGTATATGGCAAGACTCCCCTCCCCCTGCAGGAACAGAAAGAGAAAATTCTAACAGGACCTGCACTTTCTAAACAGTATATAAAGCTGAAGACAGCAGATATACATGTAGGAGGATTTGTTTCATTCCTGTGTATCATCTGAGGCTGTTCACTTCACTGGGTATATGTGAGGGTTTACATCCACTTTAAGTTTAAGAGCTGCAGCATATATTTTTTTTAATTGGAGGCCATAGTTCTACTTACTCTACCAAATAGGGTGCAAAACTCTTTTCAGTCTATCCAACACTAGTAAATCGCCATAGGCCTTTTTTCTCTTCATACGCCCCATACCTTTTTTCAGAGGTTGTAAGCAGTTTAATTTTATGACTAAGTAGCTTTTTTGCTAACACCACTCCTTATCAGCATGAATTTAATGCTTTGCTAACTGCTATGCATCAACCCATATACTGTATATAAAATTATGCATTCTTACCTGCACTGTCAGGAGGCTTCAAGTTAGCAAGGGCAACGATTTGGTGACCTGCCATGACACACTGCATCATATTGTAGCAACTGTCCTTTCCGCCACTGAAAAAAGATTTACACAATGTATGGGTCAGACAGTCGGAAACTTTGTGCAGAATCATACAGGTGGTGATGTCTCATTTTGCAGAACAAAAACCATTACATTACCATTACACATAAACTTCAGTTATTTAACCTGGTCAAATTCAGCAAAAATGCAGAGGTAGGCCTTTGAACAGTCCAATTTTTCTGGTGACTCTAGCCTCCAGGTGCTGCAGCCCACTGAAGTCTATTAGGATGCAAGGTCTGCATGGACACAGACACTCATCCTAATGTCACAGGCATGCGGGAGCCGCCCACCTGCACTTACATGCCTGTTACATTAGGACAAACAGCTGTGTTCATGCAGCCGCTGCATTCTAATAGACTTCAATGCGCTGCATGCACACAGCACCTGGAGGCTAAAGATGCCAGTAAAACCGACCAGTTCACAGTAAACCAGTCTCAGCATCTGTGTGATCGAGGCCTTAAGGTCCCCTATCTCAAAAAATATTTCATTCTGATATCTGTATGCTGCTACTAATACATGTAATTATAATATTTAGAAGTTAATGGGGAGCCGCAGTTATACTTTTGTAAACCGTACAAGTACATGAACGTTTGGCATTTGAGAAATACATATGGCCACGTATAGGAGTCACACATCACTTGAATGGAAGGCTGTATGCTGCACCTTTGGCTCTATGGGTGACGGAAAACACAGGAAAATTTACACTAGGCATATAAAATGCCTATAAATCTCTATGTGCAACCCTTAAAAAAAGTTTCAACTGCTTAAGCCCCCTGGCAGTCATAATTCCCAAACCCCCCCATCATTGTCAGTTTTGCTGGACAACTGGGTCTGTGTAAATGTCTAAAAAACCTAAATAATTTCTGAAAGCAGAGAACCTGCAGAATAAAAAGATGGTACTCCTGGGTTTGTATATTGGAAATTTGCATACATGTTTAGTAAATCTATATTTTGAATAATAAATACACTAAATATTTTTATTGCATACAAATCACAAATACCATTTCGACAACGTATAAAAGATAAGACTGTGCTGAGTTATTAAATACCAAATATGTTTAAACTCAAAATTAAAAAAAAACCTGTGCATTCTTATTAGTTTAAAGTTTAACATAAATAATGGATAAATTATTTTTATACATCTGGTGTGTGTGGAAACACCTAAAAAGTGCTGCATAACAGCTGTTTACGTATGCCTGTGTATTGTCTGTGCGAGTGGTTCTGTTAATGTTTTTTATAACATTTTTTTTTTTTTATACATACTACTTTTTTTAATTGAACTTTTATGGAACAAAATGAAAATCGGACACGCATTATTTGTTCAGATGCAGTGCACCACAATGTACAGCCATGTTTTGGCTGGAGTTATTGGAGAGATTTTGTATGTAAAACACATATACTCACCGGCCACTTTATTAGGTACACCTGTTCAAATGCTTGGTAACACAAATTGCTAATCAGCATCACATGGCAGGAGCTCAACGCATTTAGGTATCTAGACGTGGTAAAGACGACTTGCTGAATCTCAAACAGAGTATCAGAATGGGGAAGAAAGGGGATTTAAGTGACTTTGAATGTGGAATGGTTGTTGGTGTCAGACGGGCTGGTCTGAGTATTTAAAAAACTTCTGATCTACTGGGATTTTCACACACAACCAACTCTAGGGTTTACAGAGAATTGTCAGAAAAAGAGAAAATGTCCAGTAAGCGGAGGTTGTGTGGAGGAAAATGCCTTGTTGATATCAGAGGTCAGAGGAGAATGGGCAGACTGGTTTGAGATGATAGAAAGGCAACAGTAACTCCAATAACCACTCGTTACAACCAAGATATGCAGAATACCATCTCTGAATGCATAACACATCAAACCTTGAAGCAGATGGGCTACAGCAGCAGAAGACCACATTGGATGCCACTCCTGTCCTCTAAGAACTGGAAACTGAGGCTACAATTCGTACAGGCTCACCAAAATTTGACAATAGAAGATTGGAAAAAACGTTGCCTGGTCTGAGGAGTCTCAATTTCAGTTGCGCCATTCAGATGGTAGGGTCAGAATTTGGCTTAAATAACATGAAAGCGTGGATCCATCCTGCCTTGTATCAACAGTTCAGGCTGGTGGTGTAATGATGTGGAAGATATTTTCTTGGCATGCTTTGGGCCCCTTAGTACCAATTAAGCATTATTTAAACGCAACAGCCTACCTGAGTGTTGTTGCTGACCATGTCCATCTCTTTATGACTACAGTGTACCCATCTTCTGAATAATGTACCATGTCACAAAGCTCAAATCATCTCACCACTGGTTTCTTTAACATGACAATGAGTTCACTGTACTCCAATGGTCTCCACAGTCACCAGATCTCAATCCAATAGAGCACCTTTGGGATGTGGTGGAAGATTTGCATCGTGGATGTGCAGCCGACAAATCTGCAGCAACTGCGTGATGCTATCATGTCAATATGGACCAAAATCTCAGTGGAATGTTTCCAACATCTTGTTGAATCTATACCATGAGGAATTAAGGCAGTTCTGAATGCAAAAGGGGGTCCAACCCGGTACTAGCAAGGTGTATCTAGTAAAAGCAGCCTGTGAGTGTACGCAGGCTGGCCATACACCCTGCAATCTGATTGTACAGTCTCCCTTAGGTCTGCCAACAACTATGTATTAGGCTTCATTCGCATGAGTGTATACACCAGTGTGAAGGGCCAACTTCACCAACGTGGGATGCACAGGTGGTCCCTTGTGCAAGGAAGTAGGAGGAGTGTGTAAGTGAGCATGTGTTGCATTCCTTGAAGTCTCATGGGGGTAGTCCATCAAATAGGAAAGCTTTCCAGCTCCCTCTTGTCTTGCCCCCCACCTCCCCAACTTTCTGCCATCACTACCCATTTCCACTGGCCCATCACTGTGATGGGCTGCCTCCTTGCACAATAAAGTGCTCTTATACAAGCTAAAGCAGACCTTAGACTGCGTGTCGGGCTAAAGTGTCAGATCTCCATGCCCATTCAGAAAGGCCAGCTTTCAGCCACAGAAGATGTAAAGCAGGGTGCCCAACCAGTGGCCTGGGGAGCCCTCTGATGTGGCCCACGATCTCTTGCTCTGGGATGGCTGGCTAGCAAGCTCAGATCGTGGGTTGCCGACCCGCCGTCCTAGAGCATTAGTGTTGTAAATTAAGCCACTGGTAGAGGAAGCAAGCGACTCCGGAGCAGAGCCGCATAAGCCGATGCTACCTGTATAGCACCGGCTCCTGTCACAGGTGGAGTGATACCAAATGTACTCTGCCTGGGACAACAACAGCAGGCGATACGTGAATGGAAGACTGTTAAAAAAAACGTAAGGTTCTTACTAAAATCACAGTGTATATATGGGCATATCTCTTCTGCAGGGGTTACTGTGCTGATTTCAAATTGATCTGCAGATGCAGCGCAGTGCACCTGTGAGTTACCTGCACTGAGCCACAGGCTTCTGTTTTTACCTGCGGGTTACCTGTACTGAGCCATAGACTTCTGTTTTTACCCGAGGGTTTGGTGCGCTTTCAGAAAGTGCACCACACCTGCAGGATGTCACAGAAGTCTATGGCAAAGCGTAGCTAACCCGCAGGAAAGCCAAGGTGCACTGCGCTGCACCCACGGTGCTGGTAAAGTGCAGTGCATCAGTGTCAAAGCAGTCTTATGGGGCGTACACACGGTCGGACTTTTTGGCTACAAAAGCCTGACAGCCCATCCGACAAACTTTCGACGGACTTTCTAATGAACGGACTTGCCTACATACGATCACACAAAAGTCCAACGGATTTGTACGTGATGACGTACACCGGACTAAAATAAGGAAGTTGATAGCCAGTAGCCAACAGCTGCCCTAGCGTGGGTTTTTGTCCGTCGGACTAGCAGACAGATGAGCGGATTTCTGGGTCCGGCGGAGTTACGACGTAAAGATTTGAAGCATGTTCCAAATCTAAAGTCCGTCAGATTTGCAACTGAAAAAGTCCACTGAAAGTCCGGGGAAGCCCACACATGATTAGATTGTCTGCCGGATTTGGTCCGTCGGCGTCCGTCAGACTTTTGTAGCCGAAAAGTCCAACCGTGTGTACGCCCCATTAGGCTACTTTCGCATTGGTCAGACCCTTCATTCACCTCTATGGAGCGGCAAATGTAAAGGACTTGTGTCCTTTTACACCCGACTACCTCCAATCCAATTAAAAAAAAAAAAACACAAGGTGATCCATCCCCTTCCATCTGGGTGGATCGGAGTGGACACAGACCTGTCATTTACCCGCTCCACTCATTGTGACCCGCGACCAGTTACCAAGTCACCTAAAGTGGAGTTCCACCCAAAAGTGGAACTTCCGCTTATTCGTCTCCCTCCCCACCCCCTCCGGTGCCACATCTGTTTTTGACAGGTCCCCTTCCCCACTTCTGGAGACGGCACCGCGGCGAAGCTCGGCCCCCTTATTCCTTCCTCCTCCAGGTCAATTAGAAAGAGCAGCATGCTTCACGCATGCGCAGTAGGGAACCATCCTTTCGTGGGGGTGGGAGGTTGTCAGCAAAACTGTGGCTCAGCCGCCTAATTTTACTAATCTCCCTGGCCTCCAATCTGAAAAAAAGTCATGAAGGAATTGGATAATGCTGCCCATCATTCAACACAGAAGATAAGTACCTCTGGACATACAAAATCCATGGCACCATTTAAAAAATATCTGCAGTTCTAGTACAACCGAAGAAAAAAAACCTCAGAAATATGACAACAGACCATTCAAACTGCTCACAGAAATACAAATGTAGATGTGCGCATGATTTGCTATTTTTGAGAATTTACTGACTATTCCTTTGTAATCTACACCTCTCTGCGGAGTCGTTCCTAATTTTTTATTAAGTGTAATTGAAGGAAAACATTTATTTTTTTGGATAGAGTGGAGAGGGATTAGAACCCCAGTCAGGTATTATTGCTGTCTGTGCCCCCGTTTGGAAGATTCACCCTCTATATTTGTCCTGTTTACCATTATCACTAAAAAGTTTAAGTAAAATCCCACATTTTGAGTAGACATGAGAATAATAATAGAGGGTAAATGATCCAATGGGGACACTAGATTTGATGATGCTGGAGACACCCTTTGGAGGGATTTCCTTTCACTTCCTGTTTGGCTATGGGTAAGGATGAGCTCAGGCATGTTCGCAGAGCCTGCCAGGAAGTCGACACTGCAGTGCGCTAATCACAGGTAAGGATGAGCTCCGGCGTGTTCGCACACTCCACTCGCAGAGCCCGCCAGGAAGTCGGCACTGCGCTAATCACAGGCTGTAAGACATTTCCCGATCTCTGCAGCCGCGCATCAGATAAATGTCTCACTGCCTGCGATTAGCGCAGGGCAGTGCCGACTCCCTGGCGGGCTCTGCACGTGGAGTGTGTGAACACGCCGGAGCTCATCCTTAATCACAGGCAGTGAGACGTTTCCAGATCTCTGCAGCCGCGCATCAGGACAATGTCTCACTGCCTGTGATTGGCGCAGCACCGTGCCGACTTCCTGGCGGGCTCTGCACGTGGGCTGTGCGAACACGCCGGACCTCATCCTTATTCACCACACAAAAACACTCGGTCAGACATTGATCGGACATTCCGACAACAAAATCCATGGATTTTTTCCAACGGATGCTGGCTCAAACTTGTCTTGCATACACACGGTCACACAAAGTTGTCGGAAAATCCGATCGTTCTAAACGCGGTGACGTAAAACACGTACATCGGGACTATAAACAGGGCAGTAGCCAATAGCTTTGGTCTCTTAATTTATTCTGAGCATGCGTGGCACTTTGTGGGTCAGAAAGTTTATAGCAAGCTCTCAAACTTTGTGTGTCGGAAAATCCGATGGAAAATGTGTGATGGAGCCTACACACGGTCGGAATTTCCGACAACAAGGTCCTATCACACATTTTCCATCGGAAAATCCGACTCTGTGTACGGGGCATTAGTTACAGGATTTGCCCGGTTTGCTACGTATTAGTGAAACTGGCAACGCGACCGGCGCACGCCGATGTACGACGGCAGAATGGCACAGCTGGGCAAATGGGCGTACCTGTACGTCCATTTGAATTGCCCGCCGTGCCATTGCGTGCGCACGCCGGCCGGGAGCTCCGTGAGTCGGGTCGCGGGTCCCGCGGACTCGATCGCCGCGGGGATACCTGCGATCGCCTCACGGAGAGGACGAACGGGGAGATGCCGTTGTAAACAGCATCTCCCCGTTCTGCCTAGTGACAAGTGTCACTCGATCTCTGCTCCCTGTCATTGGAGCAGAGATCAGTGACGTCACACATACAGCCCATCCCCCTACAGTTAGTAATCACTCCCTAGGACACACTTAACCCCTCCCCGCCCCCTAGTGGTTAACCCCTTCACTGCCAGTGCCATTTACACAGTAATCAGTGCATTTTTAATTGCACTGATCGCTGTATAAATGACAGTGGTCCCAAAAATGTGTCAAAAATGTCCGACATGTCCGCCATAACGTCGCAGTCACAATAAAAATCGCTGATCGCCGCCATTACTAGTAAAAAAAAAAAATTATTAATAAAAATGCCATAAAACTATCCCCTATTTAGTAAACGCTATAACATTTGCGCAAACCAATTATTAAACGCTTATTGCAATTTTTTTTAACCAAAAATATGTAGAAGAATACGATCGGCCTAAACTGAGGAAAAAAAATTTTTTTTATATATTTTTGGGGGATATTTATTATAGCAAAATGTAAAAAATAATGTGTTTTTTTCAAAATTGTCGCTCTTATTTTGTTTATAGCGCAAAAAATAAAAATCGCAGAGGTGATCAAATACCACCAAAAGAAAGCTCTATTTGTGGGAAAAAAAGGACGTCAATTTTGTTTGGGAGCCACGTCTCACAACCGCGCAATTGTCAGTTAAAGCGACGCAGTGCCGAATCGCAAAAAAACGCTCTGGTCAGGAAGGGGGTAAAATCTTCCAGGGCTGAAGTGGTTAATGATTTAATACCTGAGGGGGGTGCAGCATGAGGTGTTATCACTGTAAGTAAAGTGTTGGGATGTATCTGGAATACAAACAGTCTACATGAAGTAATGAGATGCAAGTGTCATACAATAGAAAGCTCCTCAGTATGTGGACTCTCCGCTCACACAGCACTGCCTGCCAGCCTGCTCGCAATCACAATGTCACTGCTCATCCTAATGTATCACCTGATTAAAGCCACCACCTTCATTGTGGGAACAGGTTCTCTTCAATGATGCTCGGCTTCTGCTAACCAGGAAGTGACCGCACATGTGGCTCTGTGTATCAGGACCTCAAACACTTAGGTGACTACAGCAATGCCTGTACAGAGAGCAGCAGGCGGACCGAGAACAGCTTAGTGTAGCCTGTGAGAGATCACAGCCGTCTTATGACTGGCACACAGCTAGTGTACACTTCTGTTTTATGTTATACAACACAAAGTATACAGTATATACAGCTATTATATATAAATGAATGAGTGCCACAGCAGTACAATGTGTACACAGCATACACTGACAGGGGAGAGTGTTTAAAAAAAATAGGACCCGGATTCATACACTGACATTGTTGCTTTTTAACAATGTAGCACTGCACCCAAACGAGATTTTTATCATTTTTTCACACAATTAGAACTTACTATTGGTGGTTTTTAATCACCACTGGATTTTATGCTAAACAAACGAAAATAGACCGACAATTTTCTTAAAAAATAAACAAACATTTTTTATTGTTTGTTATAAAATGTAGCAAACAGGTAATATTTCTCCTTCACTTATGGTCGTTAATGAGGCGGCACTGATGAGGCTGCACTGATAAGCACTGTTAGGTGGCACTGATGAGGCTGCACTGATAAGAACTGATGAGGCTGCACTGATAGGCGGCACTGATTGGCGGCACTGATGGGCATTGATAGGTGACACTGATGAGGAGGCACTGATTGGCAGCACTGATGAGGCTGCACTGATGAGCACTAATTGGTGGCACTGATGAGGCTGCACTGATAGGTGACACTGATTCACAGCACTGATAGGCAGCACTGTTGGGACTGCACTGACTCGCTGGATCACAGACCGGAGTAAGGGGTCAAACCCGACCCCTTACCACATGATCAGCTGTCAGCCAATGACAGCTGATCATGTGATGTAAACAGAGCCGGTAATCGGCTATTTTTTCTCCTCACGCTATCAAAAAAAAAAACGATCACCGGCGGCTGTGAGAGGGACATCGGTCCCAATCAAGGAGAGCAGCCACCAGCTCATCTGTGCCCACCTGTGCTACCTACTAGTGCACAACAGTGCCATCTACCAGTGCCCACCAGCGCCACCTACGAGTACCCACAGTGCCACCCATCAGTGCCCGCAGTGCCACCTATCAATGTCACCAATCATTGCCCCGTCAACAGTGCTGCCCATCAGTGTCACCTACCAGTGCCCATCAGTGTCACCTACCAGTGCCCATCAGTGCCACCCATCAGTGCCATCTATCAGTGGTACCTAATAATAACACCTATCAATGCCCTTCAGTGCCCATCAGTGCCATCTTATCAGTGGCTATCAGTGCCGCCTTATCTGTGCCCATCAGTAGCGCCTTATCTGTCCCCATCAGTGCCACCTTATCTGTGCCTATCAGTGCAGCCTATCAGTGCCCATACCTCATCATCAGTGCATATCAATGAAGGTGAAAAATTACCTGTTTGCAAAATTTTATAACAAACTATGAAACATGATTTTTATTTTTTCAAAATTTTTCGTATTTTTTTGTTTAGCAAAAAATAAAAACCCCAGAGGTGAATAAATACCACCAAAAGAAAGCTCTAAACCCCAGAGGTGAATAAATACCACCAAAAGAAAGCTCTAAACCCCAGAGGTGAATAAATACCACCAAAAGAAAGCTCTATTTGTATGAAAAAAAGGATAAAAATTTCATTTGGGTACAGTGTTGCATGACCATTGTCATTCAGAATGACAGCGCTGAAAGCTGAAAATTGGTCTGGGCAAGAGGGGGGTTTAAGTGCCCAGTAAGCAAGTTGTTAAGCAAGTGAGGTGAGTTAATTTTCATTTTAGATTTTATATAAGGTTTTGGGTGGAGCTTAGCTAGGGTCAGTAGGGTGATATGTGTGTAGCGCTGGTAGATTTCTAATCTACCGCTTATAGGTAAATTTAATGGATCATCTGTGCTATACATTGTTCAGGTTTAATCTAATGTTAGTCTAGCCTCTGTTCCAGCTTGGCTGCGTTGCGTGCAGTTCCACATTGCGCCTGTGGGTGTCATTGTCCTTGTGGGTCAATGTTGGAAAACAACAAGCTGAAGTGTAGGAGTGCTCTTCTGTCCTGGAGATAACTCAGCGGAGGTGTTCCTCCGAGTTGCATTCTGGGAGAGGGTAATTATGGCGCAGAGGCCATGTTTTCGGGGAGCTTTTTGCCTCGAGGCCCTCTTGGCCTAGAGGTATGTGTCCGTGAGTGCTATCTCGTAGCCCCCGGTTTGGTCCCGTAGCCCTCCAGGGGAGGACCCGTCTTGGAAGGGACCATGCGGAGCGCTGGTCTGGAGAAGGGCCTGGTGACTCAATTGGAGAACGCATCCTAAATTACCCTACCGCACATGTACTGTCGGGTCGGCTTAAAGGTTCTGGTACTGTGTTTGCTGTTCATCGAAAACTACTACATCCTGTGGCAGAGGATCGTATGAGTTTGTCCCACCAAAGTCTGTGGCAGAGACTTTTAGTTCGTGCTGCGTTCCGGCTGCTAGGTCAGTGAGGGAAACCTATCCGGGCGGGCAAAGATTTAATCCTAAACTGAGGATACATCCATCCTAAAGATTTAAATTCCTTGACGCTACGCCAAGAAAAGGTATTTGAACACCCCTGCAACTCTCCTTCTACCTCTTTCCTGCTACTTCTTCCAGTTATCCCCATTAAAGCATTGAAAAGTACTTAAGTGACTGGTGCCTCCATTGCCTCGCAGTAAGCTCAACGGGGACCCCTAGACCCGGTGTTGGTGAAATTACAGGTAACAAGGTGACGGTAACAGCCCGCTTTAAATCAGCAGCTCCACCGTGAGTTAGTGCTACATGTGTTATAAAGGAATAAACTTGCGCGCCACTATGTGTAATTTTGTTTTTAAAAAATATCAACCTACAGTGAATATAGTCAAAATAAACTCAGAAAAGAAAAAAATAAAAGTATAGTGACCATGAATTAGCTGTAACCACTTGGAAGTGTGCACAAAAAACTATGTAATCAAATGTAAAAGAAATAAGAGTGGTGAGCTTATTGAATAGTGTGCTATGAATTAATATACTTAAAAAATTAACATGATATGTATCCAAAAACATACAATAAAAATAAATGTGAATACAAGTCCAACTAAAGACCAGTGGTAGGAGTCAGTTCATATAGAGATAAGAATCTCATAGGAGTAACTTGATAGAAGAAAAAACAGAAACACATCACTCCAAACATCTACTATTATATTTATGAATTGGACGCTCACCTCCAAAAATGACCCAAAAGGTCAAACAAGGCTCATCAGATAGTCAGATAAGAAATCTTGCTGATGGATCTGTAGAGACATCCAGGTCCCAAGCGAAGACGAAGAACTACGTCCAGATCTTAGTATAAAAACATCTTAGGAAACTCCATATGTAGAGGAAACAGCTCACTCCAAGAAATGGCACTTCTTGTATAAATGGCGCTCAAAGGAAACAAAGAACAGCCATAGTGCAATATTGCCAAATAAAAAGTAAATGTAAGTAAAAGAAGCTGCTAACATCAAGTAAGAATAAAAATCACAGTAATAAACAATGGGAGTAGTGATACACTCGCCTCCTCAGCGCACTTCCATAAAACACCACCGGAAATTACGTCACAAGGCTCCAACCGACGTGTTGCGTCACTGGTCACGTGACTTCCTCAAGGAAGCACAGAAGTGGACTTTTATTCACATTTATTTATTTGTATGTTTTTGGATACTTATCATGTTCATTTTTTAAGTATATTAATTCATGGCACGTTATTGAATAAGCGCACCACTCTTATTTCTTCCTTTTCAGCAGGGTAATAGGTACTGAGTGACTAAAGCAAATTCATTGAAACCCCAGGATAAGCAATACATTGTCACATAAAGCAGACCTGTTGTTCGTTGATGAGATGGAGAATATTTATTATTGAGACTGTTGTCTACCTCAAGTACAAAAAAAAGAGTACACAAAAATGGAGTTGAACCGAGCTTCTGGCCTAATTGAAGTGAATGTCTGTTGTCACTAAAAGTGCAAGTTGGGGCAGCACATCATCAGGCAATGGCAATTGACAGCTGCATCTCATGGAGGAAATACACTGTGGGATACAGGATTCTGAGAAGTACATAAACGTAAACCTGGTTGGGCTGTAGCTGATGGTGGATAGGGAATCCCCTCCATGTAGCACATGGCAAGTGACCTGGGATTTCATGTCACATAAACCTCAGGTGTTTGGCAGGACCCTATCCTGCACCATGAAGCATACCCAGGACTCAGTGCAAGTAGTATCCCCAGCCATTGGATGGATGTTACTATGATGACTAGGAGAATGGTTATTGCATAGGCTATTCTGAAGCGGGTTTCCTAGTGAAGTGGGTGAGTTGCATGGTTGACTATACTTACATGCTTTTTTCTTTCTATTCAATTGCATGTGTGGAAGCACATTACGATGCATTGCAGCACATCAGAACATGCTGCAACATGTCCTTTTTTATCCCAGATAAATTCAGTGTGTTGGTGTTAATGGACACAAGGAAAATTACTTGGGAGTGGGTACCTGTCAAGTGAGAGAGGGGTACCTGTCAAGACAAGGTACCTGCTCCCCCCTCCCAAAAGGTGCCAAATGTGGCAGTGGAGGGGGGGAGGAGGCAGACAAGCGGAGCTTCCTCTTTTGGGTAAAGCTCCACTTTTCTCCTTCTAATTTTACATAATCACACACATAGGTTGGACTTGATGGACTTGTGTCTTTTTTCAACCTTACCTACTATGTAATTGTTAAGAGGCATCTTTTCTCCACTTGTGGCCTTTGCATATCCTCTGAATGTTTTCTGGGTCAAGGTGTTTCTGCCGCACTTGTGGTGGCAAACAGTTCACTATCCAAAAGCCCCAAAATGGTTGCATTAACTGGTATGCATCTTGAAGCTTTAAGGGACTAGGTTCAGATGTAAGTTTTCCCTAGAAACATACAAAGTTTGCATTGCCTCCCTTCGCCTGGGACACTTTCTGGCTTTGGTGGACATCAAAGATAATTAATGTTCCCATCCCTTAAGCAAATTCTGTGCCTTGCTATCAGACCCATGCACTATCAATCTGGGATCCATTATTCAGCACCTCATGTATTAGGATACTAGCCTCATTGCCTTTCTGAAATATTCTCATACAGAGAACCTTGCTGGGGAATAATTGGTGTGGGGTAGCCTAATGTGAGGCAATTCCTTTGGCCTGGTTGCACCCCAGGCTTTTACAGTTGTTCTTTGAGGGACATTTGACTCTTGACTCTTTAGTCAAGTGATTTCCCTATTTCTGAGATTCAGGGGTCTAGCTCTCGAGCAAGGAAGTATTCTCTTCCTGTTTTAAGGAATCCCCATGGAAAGACACTGCAAAGAGTGGATCATTCTGGGGGAAAGACCTAGACACCCTTGATAGCGGGTGTTTTTAGCTTCTATGAGGCTGTCATTGAAAGTGTGCTAACGTATCATATTTCTTTGTGGCAAGGATCATGCACAATCCATGACATAAATGCCCTGCAGAGGGTAATAAAAACTGCACAGAATATTACTGCAGGAATTAGTCTATCAAGTATTGATGAACTGGGGGAGTGGAGGTGTAAAGTAAAGGAGTTTGTTACAACTTGTGTTAGGAACTGTTATAAGACTGTTGCCATAGGAGACATTGCTACACATGCTGATATAATGTCTTGCTGGGTGCCTTTCCCTGCATGGTTGTCTACCTGTAGAAATTTCAGAGTCTGCCAATTAACATTGCAACTACCTAAGGCACTAACCCTCTCTCCCAAAGTTCTGTTCAAGATAAATAAAATCTCTTTGCATTTAAGAAGTGTCTGGCGCCCAAGAATCTATCTTGTATTACACCCACTATGCCGTACAACCCGCTCTATACGGAAGGATGTCAGGGTCCGATGCGTTTTGTCTTAAACAGACATCATCTACTTTAACTTTCATGATTGGTAAGCCCCTTGCTATATTAATGTTGAATTACAGACATCCCAAGTCTCCCGCGAGTCACGGGAGTCCCCCCGCAGCCCCCGCAGTGAATGGAGTAGGGCCGTGGCGGGTGCTTGGGCTGCTCTGTCCTCTGTCTGTGGCCAAGGGAGGGGGCGGGACAGAGCCGGGAGCACTCCATTGGTGGACACTGAGGCTGCGCTGGTGGACACTGATAAGGTGGCGCTGAAGGACACTGATGGGCTGCACTGATGGAGACTGATGGGCTGCACTGGTGGGCACTGATGAGGTGGCACTGAAGGACACTGATTGACACTGATAGGCTGCACTGATGGACACTGATGGGCTGCACTGGTGGGCACTGATGAGGTGGCACTGAAGGACACTGATAGGCTGCTCTGATGGGCACTGATGAGGTGGCACAAATGGACACTGATGGTCACTGATAGGCTGCACTGATGGACATGGATGAGCTGCGCTGGTAGGCACTGATGAGGTGGCATGATGGACACTGATAAGCTGCATTTAATTGGCACGGGTAAGGCTGTATTTCATTGAGGGGTGGTCGGCATCGGCGCGAATCGTCACCTCACTGAAATTAGTTTTCCACCTCTCTGAAATTAGTTTTTGCAGGTTGGGATGTCTGGAATTACAACCTATGGCTGCGGGCCCTAATCTGGATTGGGGCTTGCGCTGATTTATAAGAGGTAAAACCTATTACAAAATTATTGATTTAACGGATTACGGTATACTGTATCTTTGCTAAATGCTTTGCAAGATTCATATAAATGTATTGTTTAAACTTATATTGCTTAGTCTGGTGATGTGAGAGATCCATTAGATACAACTTCATGTGCAGCTGTGCATGATAGCCAATGAGCATCTAATCTCAGCTTGTTTAGTTAAGCTTTGACAAAAAAGCCTAGAAATTGATTGGTTCCTCTGCAGAGCTGCACCAGATTTTGCACTCTCCAGTTTTAGTAAATCAAACCCAATGTTATTTGCACTAAATTCAGCATATTCTTTAGTTTATTTTTTCTATATCTTACCCACTCTTGTTTGGTCCTTCTCGGTCTCGATAGTTGTAGGTCTTGTTTGGTGTCCTTTGCGCTTTCTATTGTTGTATCATGCCGGTTGTCCACACCCATTCTAACATTGATTTTGATCTGTGTAAGTTATTTATCAAATCTTGTATTTTGTATTGTTGGTGTACCATATATTTTGTAAAACCTGTTGTATGCTGATGTATGCTTATTTATATTTCAAAATGTACCACCCTATTTACCCCTGATGAAGATTGTTCTTGTATTTAGTAATCTATATGCAGTTCTTGATATTTAGCCCCCATTCATACTGGGGTGGCTTTGAAATGGTGCTATTTCAGCGCGATTTTAGAGCTGCACGTCAGTGCGATTTGCACTGCTGATTTAATTGCAGTTTGCGACTTCATACAACGGAAGTCTATGCAAGTCACAATGAAATCGGCAAAAAGTAGTGCAGGAACCTTTTTCAAAGTTAAGGCGACATGAGTCACGGCAATTTGAATGTTTCCATTGTCGACAATAGGGGACTTGTCATGCGATTTGGAACTGTCAAATTGCAAGATAAATCGCACCGGTGTGAACAGGGGCCTAAAGTCTATACATATTGGTTTTGTTTTTATCAGATATCAGATTATGTTTGTATTATTGCCTTGGATTATAAATATTTGTATAATAAACTGTCATTGTTTTATTTTGGTTGGTAATATCGAGTGCCTAAAATCCCATCCATACTTTGTGCAAACAAACCCTTTACATTGTCTGAATCAATTTAAAATGCTTTTCTCCATTATTTTATTTTATTTAAATTGTATATATTTTTCACTTAATAGCAATGGTTATATGAATAAATGTCATTAATTAGGGTACAGATTATAATTATGATTTAGTTCAGTCAGTTTTTCAACACCCTAGCTATTTCTATTTCCTAATGCTGGCCATACACTAGGTGAAAAATCGGACGAAAATCAGTCATTTAGACACTTCGTTCATTTTTCCACAAGGTAATAGGCACAAATCGTTAATCGGTTGTGACGTATTTGTGGCAAAAAAACGAACGGCAGGTTTGGAAAACTTCTGCCATATGAACGATAAATCGCAAGGTTAACGCGTTATACGTCCGTAAAAAAACGAATGGTTGCTACTGCGCATGGGTGAAAAACATTTAACCCGGAATAATTTTTTACATTTTGCTATAATAATTATCCCCAAAAAATATATAAAAAAATTTTTTTTCCTCAGTTTAGGCCGATACATATTCTTCTACATATTTTTGGTAAATTCAAATTCCTTGCGACTTCAATGAACGAAATCTGACTTTGATCCGACCATACCAGGCCCTTTGAAACCGGTATGAATCTTGAGGAGGGAGTATGGTTTATTAGGGGAATCCATACCAGACCCTGATCTGAGCATGCAGCCTGGCGGGCCAGGAAAGGGGAAGGGTCCCCCTTCCTGTATCATACCAGTCCACATGCCCTCAACATGAGGGGGTTGCTTTGGGGCAGGGGGACTCTCCCATCCCAAAGCACACTGTCCCCATGTTGATGGGGACAAGGGTGTCTTCCTGAAAACCATGGGCAGTGGTTGTGGGGGTCTGCTGGCAGGGGCCTTATTGGAATCTGGATCCTGCCCCCCCATGTGAACGAGTATGTGGTACATTGTACCCCTACCCATTCACCCCTATAAAAAGCAGTATAGGATAAATAAACAAGACGATTTTTGACCTTTATTAAGAGTGAAGAATGTCCCCGCCGTAGCTCCAATGTGTCTTGCTTCTACAGTCTTCTCCCTCCAGTGATGTGTTCTTCCTCCAGTCTTCCCCCTCCGCTGCTGTCTTCTCCGCCACTGCTTTCTTCTCTGCCACCGACATGGTCCTTCTTTGACGCTGACTCCCACCATTGTGTCATCTGCGATGTCTGCCAGTTCTTATATAGCCATGAGGCGTAGCCATCCGGTGACATCACCATGGGACTTCGCCCCCTTGTGATATCACAAGAAGGGGGAAGACCGGAGGAAGGACACGTCACCGGAGGGAGATAACCGGAAGAAGAAGACACGTTGGAGCTACGACGGGGGACATTCTTCACTTTCAACAAAGGACTTGTCAAACACCGTCTTTCGTTTGTATTTACAATACACTGTTTGCTTTAGGGGTGAATGGGTAGGGGTACAATGTACCCCATACTCCTTCACATGGGGGGAGCTGGGTTCTGGGGGCCCCCTTGTTAAAGGGGGCTTCCAGATTCCGATAAGCCCCCTGCCCGCAGAACCTCACAACCACCGCCCACAGTTGTCGTGGAGAGGCCCTTGTCCACATCAACATGGGGACACGGTGCTTTGGGATGGGGGCGCAGTGCCCCCCTTGCCCCAAAGCACCCACATCCCCATGTTTAGGGCATTTGGCCTGGTATGGTCGGGGGGCTCATTCATCCCCACCCTTTCCTGACCTGCCGGCCGGGCTGCATGCTTGGATAAGGGTCTGGTATGGATATTGGGGGGGACCTCTCAAATTCCATACCAGACCGCAAGCCAATTGCCCCTTCGCTAAACACCTAGCTCAAACTGATTAACGATAACCTCCCTTTATATAAGCTGACCTTTGAACTTGAAAGAAACCAAAGCTATTTGATAAAATATGGGGTAAATGGATTGCTAGCCCACTTATGCTAAGCTCTCTAGACCCGGGATACATGTGTGAGAACAGCATTACAGGAGAGAACAGAGAAAAACAAAAACATCCGTCCTGTGCAGAATATACAAGGATATGTAAACACACAGAAGCTGGTATATCACTACAGTGCCATCTATAGTTCAGTGATGTTGACCACGCCCCCTAAAACGTCACAGTCCCAGCATGCCCAGGGACTGTGACATCAAAAGGGGGCGGGGTCTCCGCCTATATAAGTCACAACGCAGCCCTCGGAGAGCAGTCCAGCCGGAGAGAGCGTCGTGTCAACATCTGGAGAAGAGAAGAGAAGAGAAGAGAAGAAGCCCAGAAGCCCAGAAGCCCAGGAGTCCGGACCTCTGCTGGCAAGAGAGCTACCTGAAGACAGCAGAGGAGCCGGCCGAAGAACTGGAACACCGGGAGAAGAACCAACCGGACGCCGGGAGAAGATGAAGCGCAGGGACCCCCGAAGCCGGAAGAAGACCCCCGAAGCCGGAGGAAGATCTCCCCCCCCCGGAGCTGTTTAATAAAATATTTTAAAAACCTGTGTAGTGTGTTTTATTACACTTTTTCCCTAGGTGAATGGGTAGGGGTACCATGTACCCCATACTCATTCACATAGGGTGGGGGGCCGGGATCTGGGGGCCCCCTTATTAAAGGGGGCTCCCAGATTCCGATAAGCCCCCGCCCGCAGACCCCGACAACCAACGGCCAGGGTTGTCGGGAAGAGGCCCTTGTCCTCATCAACATGGGGACAAGGTGCTTTGGGGTGGGGGGCCCCGCAGGGAGCGCCCCCCTCCCCCAAAGCACCCACCCCCCCATGTTGAGGGCATGCGGCCTGGTACGGTTCAGGAGGGGGGGGGCGCTCGCTCGTCCCCACCCCCTTTCCTGACCGGCCAGGCTGCGTGCTCGGATCGGGGTCTGGTATGGATTTTAGGGGGGACCCCACGCTGTTTTTTCAGCGTAGGGGGTTCCCTTTATAATCCATACCAGACCTAAGGGCCTGGTATGCCCCGCGACGGGGCTCGCAAGGTGTCAATCTCGCCGATAAAAGCGGCAAGATTGACATCCTTTTCTAGTCCCGTCGCACCTGAGTCACGTTCAAAATGAACGGACTTGTCCGTGTGTGGGCAAGTCCGTTCATTCTGAAAGTCCGCCGTAACTCCGGCGAAAGTCCGTCGGAAAGACGGGCGGACTTAGCCCGCCGGAAAGTCCGGTCGTGTGTGGGCAAGTCCGTCCGTTTTAAAGTCCGGCGCACCTGGCGGACAAAGTCCGTCGGAAAGTGTGCCGGACCAAGTAGGATAGAAAGTCCGACCGTGTGTACGCGGCATAAGTCTTCTCTGGATTTTGTAAGTCTGGATTGGGGCTGGAAACTTGAAGACTTCAAAGAGCATTGGGAGGGATGGAGTCTTTAGTCTTGTGTCTGGGCTTTCCAGAAGTTCTGCAGGTTGTGTATGTGCACATACTCATTATAAGGCAGATCTGAGCATAGCACAGGAGAGTTGGTGTTGGAGCAGTTGCTGCAGCCAGGAAGGAGGTGTGCTACTGTTTAAAAACCCAGGCAATATCCTTAAGACGGCACTCCATGTGGGAGAGGTTCCAGGTCAATGGACTGAGAGAGTTGGGCAAGCTGAGAGAGTCGAGGAGACCATAGCTGAGACAACTGGAAGAGAGAGTCCTGGCGACCAGAGGGGACCGTGAGTCTTGGAGGAGTGTGAAAGCCTGGAGTGTCAGGAGAGCCCCCTCCTAGAGACCAGGAGTGGGTCTGTGCAGCAAGGTACTGCACCCAAGGCTGAGCGAGCCTTAAGAGCCAGGTGGATTGGCATTTTTCATTTAGTGTATTTCTGCTGGAGAAGAACCCCTGTGGGGTTCACAATCCATGTGTGTATGAACTTTCATTTTTGTTACTTTCAATAAAAGTGAGCTACCACGTCCTTAAACTGAAGTTCCCGTTTGCTTTGGACTCACTGAAAACGCATCTACCACTGAGCTAGACATCCCCCCATATTACAGTATGCAGATCTTTTTTATACAAGGTAGGAGAAAAAGGAATGAACATTTTAAGAATAGATATAGTAAGGCTTTTTTTCCACTTTAAAAAATCAATCAATCCAGATTAAATTATGTATTCTGTGTGTAAATTACAGGATACAGTGGTAACACCGCTATGGCAGTCCAAATTGTCAATTTCCATAATTTCCTGCTGTCCTAGACTCTTAAACCTAAAGTCCAGTAGCTGATGCTACTACAATATTATATGGTGCTTACAGCCAGTGAATAACTTAGTAGTATTAGTTATAGTTAAAGTGATTGTAAAGAAAAATTAGTATTTAAAAAAAAAAAAATAACAAACATGTTATACTTACCTGCTCTGTGTAGTGGTTTTGCACAGAGCACCCCCAATCCTCCTTTTCTCGGGTCCCCCGCCAGCACTCTGGGCCCCTCCCCCTTGCCGAGTGCCCCCATAGCAAGCTGCTTGCTGTGGGGGCACTCGTACATGCTTGCTCCTGAGCCGGGTCTCTGCGTCCATAAGTCAAAGACAGCGCGGCTCAGCCCTGCCCCCAGCTCCTGCCTCACTGGCTGTGACTGACAGCAGCAGGAGCCAATGGCTCCTGCTGCTGCATCTTAGCCGATCGGGAGGGAGAGAACCGAGAGAGCCTGGGGTCTCGTGCACATCACTGGATCGAGATCGGGCTTAGTTAAATATTAGGGGGGGCTGAGGGGGAGTTACACACTGAAGGTTTTTTACCTTCACACATAGAGATAAAAAGCCTTCAGCCTTTTCAACCACTTTAATATTTATTACTATTAGAAATAGGTAATTTGGGCCAGTTTAACTCAAACACACTATTTAAAGTAAACATGGACTTCGGCTTTACAGCTTGCTTTAAAATACTAATTTTCCACATTATAATAGTAGATATGCAAAAGAATTTTTTTTCCTGAATGATGACTTGCTGAGCATGTAGGCTGTTTATGATAATATTGATTGAAAGGTGGCATTTAAAATGCAAAGGTAAAGTCGTTCTGCAAAGAAAACCTGTCATGGGTTACCATTGTTGACTTCTTTTTGGAAATGCTATTTGCCTGTCTGTCTCCTGTACCTTCTGAATCACTAGCCAAACAAGCATGCAACAAGTAAAGTCTGTAATTTGCCTTTCTATCTACTGTCAGAACTCCATCATGAGGCCCAGGCAAAACAGTCCTAGCACAACAGGTAGTCTTAGCTAGATATTTATTTCCTGAACATTAAATAGGTGACTGCTGGCCAAGACTTTTGCTGAAAAAGGCAGCTACGACTTGTCTTCAATGTATAGGACATCAATGTAATACTGTTTCCCTGGTAAAGAGTAGGAAGGGCCATCTATCTACTGGGGTCATAACCTGGGGAACGTGAGTCACTTATGCAACAAGAAAACAATGGGAAATCAAACATCCGCTCTTAATGCAAATGTAGCTGTTGTTTCTCTTGGTAATTTAGGGTAACTGAACTTCGACCTTAGACTGGACAAATACTGGAAATATATACAGCTAAAAACGAGGACGCATAAATCCCTTAGGAGGCTTTAGGTCACATATTTCAGCAAGGACAAACAGCCACTTCAGGTCCTGAACGATTCCAGTATTTCTTCCTGATCCTGTAGCACGTGTGAGGCCTTCCTGTTTATAATGAGCCGAAGAACAGCATGCTAAGCACAACATTGGGTAAGATACATTGTGGATATCTGTTTTCACACGCTTGCATTTTGATTTGAAAAGAAAAATAACAATACATTTCTACTGAGTAGTATCCACTTCAACACTGGGCACTTTTACCTCCTTCCTGATCGGGCCAATTTTTCAGCTTTCAGTGCTATCACACTTTGAATGACAATTGCGCGGTCATGCAACACTGTACCCATATGATATATTTTTTTTTTTAATACAAATGATTTTATTGAAAGAACAAAAAAAAAACATAGCAGTTACAATTAGCTATTGTTACAATAATACAAACATAGTATGGTGGGAGGGTCTTACATAGGATGCTGATACATTTATGAGAACTTAAGCATATACTGCTATTAAAAACACATTCAAAAGAAAAAGAAAATAATAAAATAAAGAAAAGAAAAACTATCAAGTTTCCTTTTTGTTAGATCTGACAACTATGTTGAAACATTACAAAAGACCTCTTGGTGGAAAGAACCACATTCTGCGAAGTGCCTATAGGCGGTCTTCTTAATCACAGACTAACTTCACTGCTGAAAACTTTGGTTTAAACAATGTAAAGACCATAAGTCTAACTCAAATAAAATAAAAGGAACAACAGCGAATTGGTTACGGGAGATTCGTCTAAAAAGCTAAGCCTTATCTAGCCATATATTCATAAATAAATCATACTTGTAGCCATACAAGTGTACCCGGGGGAGCTACGGGGACCACGACTTCCATTTGGAATCATAAGTTTGCATCGTGTCCCTAATGGTGTGGTATACTTTTTCCATCAGTTGTATAGCTGCCATACGTCTGAGAACCTACTCCCACGGTACCCCGGGGGCACGCCAAAATAGAGCAATAGTCCAGTGGACTGCTGAGCATAACGTATGAGCCAGCTTTTGTTCCGGGGGAGAAGAACCCGGAATATCTGCAAAGAACAGGCCCATTTGATACGTCATCGTTGTTGATACCCCAGTGATCTCAGTCACTTTGGAGGATACCTTCTGCCAGATATTAGAAAGTACCTTACAGCTCCAGAATATATGTAAATGAGTCCCCTTATCAGGGCACCCTCTAAAGCAGCCCTCAGACACGGTTGGGAAAAATCTATGGAGTTTGGAAGGAGTGTAGTACCATCAGGTATGGAGTTTCACCACTGTTTCTTTAATCGACACAGATCTCGTGCATTTATGCATATTAGAGATCCTGATGCCCCATTCCTCTGGTGAGGACACCTGTCCGGTCTCCACCTCCCAGCCGAGCATGGCTGCGGATTTTTCTGCGAGGCCAAGACCTCCCAAGTAATTATATAGTAGAGATATTGTTCCCTTATCTCTGGATGGGGGCCCACACAAATTTTCAAACACCACACTCTCATCCGGCTCCCCAGGGGGGTAATGGGAGCTAAAGAAATGTCTTATTTGAAGATATCTGTGGAATTCAGTCTTGGGTAGGGAGTGAGAATTTTGTAATTCCATTAAGGAGCGGAACACCCCATTCTTTTTAAGGGAATCAAGTGTGACCAGGTCTTTAGATATCCACAGAGCAAATGCTCCAGGAGATGGAAAGGCAGGTTTGAATAAAGGGTCTCCAAGATATGTAGCTATTCTGGGATTGGAGGGGAGCAATGCAAGTCTTTTATTATACAAGGCCCAAAGGTGAAGAGATAGCCCTACGACAACATTTAAACTAGAGATCTCCCTAGAGCTAACCGAGGTGGTCCACAGTAGGCCCTGCAGAGGAAATGGTGTTATTGAGGCTCTCTCAAATCTTATCCAGGGGATACTATGTGAGGGAGTGTGCCATTGTGCCATCTGCAGTGATCTAGCAGCAAGAAAATATAGCCAGAGGTTTGGTAGGCCCAAGCCACCTCTATCTCTGGGCCTGTAAATCATTTTTTGCCTAATCTGGGTTTTTTGTTTTGCCAAACAAAATTATTCACCTCTCTCTGTATTCTTTCAATCGTCAGCTGGGAGACATAATGTGGGAGGGCCCTAAAAAAAAATAAAAGTTTAGGGAGAATGGACTTTTTTCACCACTTGAATCCTTCCTAGAAATGTAATATGGTATGAGTTCCAAGAGTGTAGTAATTGTTTAATGCGGGTGAATGCAGGGGGGTAATTATCGTTCGTTATACATTTTAAGAAATGTGGGGGCTAATTTTATGCCTAGATAGGGTAAGGATTGGCACTCTATTGAGAATCCAAAGTGAGAATGGATCGATGAGATGATGTCTGGAGGAAAATGTATTGGTAAGGCGGCACATTTTGAGAGGTTAACCCCTAAATCTGAGATTTCGTGGAATATGTGTAAGGTATTGGTGAGGTTTGGCAGGGATACTATTGGGTCAGACAGGAACAAGAGAACATCGTCCGCATACAGACTGAGTTTGAATTCCTGTTCACCCTTTCTATACCCTCTGATGTTGGGGTCAATGCTAATGCAGCGCGCTAGGGGCTCAATGGCGAGGGCAAATAAGAGCGGTAAGAGGGGGCAGCCTTGTCTGGTTCCCCTTCCTAGCGTGAAATAGTCAGAGTTGCAACCGGGAAGTCTAATACGCGTGCGTGGGTGGTGATACAGTGCTCTGAACCCGTGAACAAAGGCCCCTGCAAAGCCAAATTTTCCCAGCGTCCACTCCATGTAAGGCCAAAGCACACTATCGAACGCCTTATGGATATCGAGGCTTAGTAGAAATACTTTATTGGAGTGTAAATCTGCATCTTGTATAATGTTAGAAGCCAGTCTAATGTTATCTGTAATTTGTCTAGTCGGGATAAAGCCCGTTTGGTCTGGGGAAATTAGGGTTGTGATAATTTTAGAAAGTCTGTCTGCTAGTAAGCGGCCAAAGATCTTTAGGTCTGTATTAATGACCGAGATTGGTCTGTAATTTTGGGGTAGGGAGTGATCCTTGTTTGGTTTAGGGATCAGGGACATATTGGCCAGAAGCATATCGTCAGGGAAGAGATTGCCTTTTAGGATATAATTGAAAAGAGATTTTAGATGTGGGATTAAAATGCCTTGAAATTTTTTATAATATGGGGCTGAATAACCGTCTGGGCCAAGAGTTTTTGAAGGTTTTAAGGATTTAATAATATTAACGAGTTCGGAATCAGAGCATGGGGCGTTCATGTCCTCTAGTTGTTCTCTCGAGAGGGCAGAGAGGGGCAAGTCATCAAGCCATGACTTAAGGGCCGAATCTGTGGGAGAAGTGGGTGGTGAGAGTAGGTGTCAGAGAGCTCACCTTGCTGGTCATGGGATTGGCCACCAGAGGGAGTGCCTGTGAGCAAGCCGGCCTATTTAAGTTTGTCAGGCACTCTGTTCAGTGCTGCCTGATCATCAGCTTCCTGTGCCGTAGTTCCTGTTTCCTGTCTTGTCTTCCTGTTTACCTGATCTCCTGACGACCCGGATTGCCCTTGGATTCCCCTGTTTGCTGCCTGTACCTGACCTTGGCCTGTTTGACTCCGCTTCTGCCTGCTCCTATTGTACCTTGCTGTCAGTCTGTTGCCGAACCCAGCCTGTCTCCTGACCATCCTGCTCAGTCTCATCGCCTGTGTTCCAGCCTGCACCTGCTGTTCATAGACTGCTATTCCACCAGCATCTGGACTCTAGTTCACAGGCTCTCATACCACTCCGCACTCCTGTGCTTCCTGTTACCTTACCAGGGGCCGCGAGTCGGACGCGTAAGCGAGCCTACTCTCTGCCCAAGCGGACTCACCGGTCTGGTAAGTAGGAGTCTGATAGTAGGTCAGAGTAAAATTTAGAAAAAGCCTGTAAGACTTCAGCTGGGTGGGAGATCAGATTACCATTAGGGGTTCTGAGTTTGTAAATGTGGGGGGGTTGAATCGACTGATTAAGCTTCCTTGCGAACATAGCCGAGGCTGAGTTGCTGTGCAGAAGGAATTTAGCTTTCGACCATCTCAGAGACTTTTCGGTATGGTCAGTAAGAATTTTATCCAGTTCTAATCTCTTGGAATTAATTTGGTGGAGTAACTCCGGGGAGTGACTTTGGGAATGTAGATGGTACAGTTTATCTAGGTCAGCTGTAACTCTAGTTATATCCGCTGATTTCTCCTATCGTCTATTGGCTGCTAATTGAATTAGGGGGCCACGAATCACCACCTTATGGGCTACCCATAAGATGGATGGGGAGGTTTCATCTATGTTCTTAGTGATAAAATATTCTTTCATAAATTTGGAGATTTGGGAGGTCAGGATAGGGTCTGTGAGAAGGGACTCATTAAGTCTCCAGCCTGCTGTGGAAGGTTTAAGGCCTATGTGGGAAATACCAAGAGAGACCACCTGGTGGTCAGACCAGGGGTAGGGATGTATGGCTGCATCAGTAGAGTTTGCTAAAAGAATGGGTGTGCAAAATATGTAATCCAGCCTAGAGTAGCTATCATGGGGGTGAGAGTAGAAGGTATACTCCCTAGCGCCCACGTTGTGAGCCCTCCATGCGTCTCCCAGGTTGTGGGTGTGAAGTAAAGTTTTAACCGTTTTAGAGAAAGCATTGGTAACTCCCTCCCACGCTTCTATCCAGGGTGGAGTGGGCCACCAAGTTAAAATCTCCTCCAACCACCGTGTGCGGGGAGGAGAATCTATCCAGCATCTGGAAAAAAGCACTAAAAAAAGAAGTTTGGGATTCGTTAGGGGCATAAACATTAGCGACCGTAATTTTCTTCCCATGTATGGAGCCCTTAAGAATGATAAATATGCTAGCAGGGTCCTTGTAGATACATTCAATATCAAACATAATATTTTTTCTAACAAAGATCGCCACCCCTCGGGACCTGGACCCAAAGGTGGTGAAATGACCAAAACCATAAGACTTGTCAAAATAGGTGGGGTGATTGGCCTCAGCAAAATGGGTCTCCTGCAGGAGGATAATGTCAGCTTTTAGGCGTTTATACAAAGTGAAGGCCTTTTTCCTTTTGTGAGGGGAGTTAAACCCTCTGACATTATGGGAAATGATTCTGACACCCATTCTAATTAAACTTGGTCAAATATGTAATTGCCTTTGGGGGAGGGTCCCGAGGTGCATGCCATCATGTTTTCCCTGCTAGCTGTAATAAAATACCATGAAGACCGTATAGATGCAACAGAGTTCAAGAAAGGATAACAATCACAACCAGCGATTATGACTACATTACTAACACTAGTTTCAGTAATCTCAGTAAATAACAGTGTCCTGTAACCAAAAAGAACATTAACAAAAAACCTGAGAGGAGCAAAAATAAACATTGGGGTCGGGGTGGGAAAACCAGCCCAACTGAAGGGTAAAGTAAAATTTCACCAGGAATGAACCTTCCTGGGTAAAGGGGCACAAGTGCCCAACACTCTTGGTGACCTGAGGAAAGAAATACAAATAAAAAATGACCTCTTAGTTACTGTATGAAGAGAATCAAAAAAGAGTCTGTCCTCAATTCCTCTTCTTTCTTACTGGAGGTTACTTCAAGAGTGGGGGGACAACCAAACGGACACCGCTGTGCGCCGGCACAGTGGGAAGATTACAGGTTGCTGAAGGATGCTTACAGAAGAACCTTTGATGAAAATAAGAAAAAAATAAAATCAAAATACTAGGACAAAGGACAGCTGCAGGGGGATAAAGGGACCAAGTCGGAGAAAAGATAAGCTGCAGTTCTACCCCTGCAAAAGTCCAGTTCGCTCCTGAGCCGTCACAGAAAGTCCTTTAAACTGCTATTATTAACGATGAACCAAATCCTTAACGTAGGCGGTGTCCGAGAAGGGAGGGGAGCAGCCGAGGGCTAAGTCAACCGTTTCCTGAGGTCTTGCCTTTGTCTCCTGCGATCTCTCTGTGGCTAAGGGGTCGACCATATGGCTGAAGGGCGTAGGGTGGAGGGCATCCTGGGTAGATCCTCTTTTGCCATAAGACCTAGTTTGACTAGGAGTTCCTTCCCCTCCTGAATGGTGACGACTGTATATGTTGTTCCACGATGTGGGACTTGAAGTTTGAACGGGAAACCAAATCTGTATCTGATATTAGCCTCTTGAAGGGGGACAGTGATCTCTTTAAACTTTCTACGTATTTCCAGAGTGGCAGGCGATATATCCGGAAATATTTGAATCCTCGTGCCATCCAACACAATATTAGGGGTATTGCGGGAAGCCCTAAGAATCTCCTCCTTGATCAAAAAGTCCTTAAAGCACAGTATTATGTCTCTGGGAGGCTTATCTTCCGGAGGTTTAGGGTGCAGGGTCCTGTGAATGCGGTCGCAAGTAAAATCAGATACCGGGGAGGCAGGCAGTAGAGACTGGAACAATTTTTGAATTGCAGGGGTTAATTCTGTGACCATCTCCGGGACCCCTCTGATCCTCAAATTGTTCCTACGGTTTCTGTTATCTAAGTCCTCTAAATGGGATTGTAGTTGTGAAACCGATTCAGTGAAAGCCTCATGATCCCTGCTGAGGTCTGTATATGCGAGTTGCAGCTCGTCATGTTTGGTCTCTAATAGATCTGTCCTGCCCCCCAGCACTGCAATCTCCTGCTGCAGAGTATTAGTGGACTTGAAAAGCTCAGTCTGAAATTTTTCAGCTATTTTAGAGTACATAGCAGTTAAGCTGTCGTCCAGGTCTGCTTTGGTAAGCTGCACTGAGTACTCACCGTCCCCAGATGAGTGTGCAGGAGAAGACGCTGTGTTGTGCATTGAGGCCTGTGCACACTGTGACTCGGCGCCATCTTGGCCTTTCCCCTCCATCTCCTGGACTCTGAGGAGGTAGTTGGTTAGGGACTTTTGCGCTGGTTTCCCGCGATGAGACTTAGTGGACGGCATGCACCGATCTTATTTAACCAGCCCACACAGATATACTGCAGCAGGGTGGCCCTCCTGCGTGAAACCACGTACCTGTACGTGATTTCGTGCACGGGGGGCTGGGGCGTGCGCCGGTGTCCAACATACCTCCCAACTTTTTGAGATGGGAATGAGGGACACCTAGCAGCAAAAGTATGCAGGTGTAGTACACACCCCTTGTTACACTCCCTTAAAAGGAGAATTGTACAAAAAAACAAGATACATTTATATAGATCAGACCAAAATGAGGGACAAATGAGGGGGAATGAGGGACAGAGGGATATAGCTCCAAATCAGGGACAGTCCCTCCAAATCAGTTGGGAGCTATGGTCCAATCACAGCCAATCAGCAGGTCCAGTGAACGCAATGTCCTGGGGGACCCACCGATCGTTCTGAGGAGAGGCAGAACGGCGGTCTGCCTATGTAAACAAGGCAGACTGCCGTTCTGCCAGAGGAGAAGATGAAGATCTTGTGTTTCTGCTAAGCAGAAACATGAATCTCTGTCTTCCCCCATTCAAAGCACCCCCACCCCCACAGTTAGAAAGCACCCCCTAGGGACACACTTAACCCTTTGATCGCCCCTGATGTTAACCCCTTCCCTGCCAGGGTCATTAGTACAGTGAGCATTTTGTTTAGCATTGATCACTGTATTGGTATCACTGGTCCCCAAAAAGTGTCAGTTAGGTGTCCAATTTGTCCACCGCAATTTCACAGTCCTGCTAAAAATCGCTGATCGCGCCATTACTAGTAAAAAAAAAATAAATAAATACAAATTCCATAAATATAGCCCATAGTTTGTAGACACTATAACTTTTGCGCAAAACATCAATATACCCTTAATGGGATTTTGTTCACCAAAAATATGTAGCAAAATACATATTGGCCTAAACTGATGAAGAAATTTAGATTTTTTTACATTTTTTTTTATTGGGTATGTTTTATAGCATAAAATAAAAAATATTGTTTTTTTTTCAAAATTGTCTGTCTTTTTTGTTTATAACGCAAAAAATAAAAAATGCAGAGGTGATCAAATACCACCAAAAGAAAGCTCTATTTGTGGGAAAAAAAAGGACATCAATTTCATTTTGTATAGTGTTGCACGACCATGCAATTGTTAGTTTAATTAACGCAGTGCCATATTGCAAAAAATGGCCTGGTCATTAAGGGCGATAAAACCTTTCGGGGCTGAAGTGGTCAATCACCACTGGGTTTTCTTTTTGTATTTTTTGCTAAACAAATTAAAAAATACTGAAAATTATGAAAAAAATATGTTTTTCTTAGTTTCTGCAAATAAGTAATTTTTCTTCTTCACTGATGTGCGCTGATGAAGTTGCACTGATGAGGCAGCACTGATGATGAGCAGGTACTGATGAGGAAGCATTGATGAGGCTGCACTGATAGGTGGCACTGATGGGCACTGATAGGCAGCACTGATGGGCTGCACTGATTATCAGGGCACTGATGATCAGTGCCCTGATGATCAGTGTAAACGATGTGCTGACAGGCTTGCTGGTTAACGGCTCTCCTTTCCTCCCACAGACACAGCGTGGGAGGAAAGGACTGATACGCGACAAGTCTGTTTACATGTGGTCAGCTGTGATTGGACACAGCTGATCACATGTTAAAGGGCCGCTGTTATTTGTCCTTTACTCCGATCTGTGATCAGCAGTGTCTGCAGGAGGCGCGCAGGGGGTGTGGTTCTGGGAGGACATCTATTGACGCCCTTCCATAACTGGACAACTACGCTGTAGCCATCTTTCGGCTATAGCGCAGTTGGCAAGTGGGTATAGTGCATCTGACAAACTAATCGTTATAAACAATTAATTTTGAATATGGAATGGTCTGTTTCCCAAGCAGTACCATCCACTGAAAGCAACCCATACGTTGCGGCATGGCTCCATGAATGGGGCCATGTCGCAATGCACACAGTTGCAGTGCAGGATTTTTGAGATTAAAATTGGATGGGAACGAGGACTATCACAGATGTAAAGAAACCCTAACAATGTCAGTAAATTAAAAAAAACTTTTTTTTTATTAGAATGGGAAAAGCTCAGGTTTAAATCCCTGTCTCCCGCTCTCTCCACTGGGGAGATTTCCTCTCACATCCTGTCAGGATGATGAGAGTGATACAAAAATCAGAAGTATAGGGATTGTTCCCCAACAGGACCATGGATATGTCCATGGCACCCCCCCATAGTGTGTGTTGGTGGAATAGGTGAGGCTGAGCCATCGTCATGCTTCCCTATGAACCTGCTGCCACTGGCTCTGCCGCCCAGGTGATGGCGTGCTGTAGATATGACAACACAGACTAGCAACTATAAAAAAAAGATGTAAGCACTTCATCATAAATGAAGCAGCTTACAGTTTTCATAAAGTCTCCCTGCAAAGTCTCACAAATACCTGTTAATCCTACCAGTGAAGTCTACCTAATACAGCTTCCTGTGACGGGTTGAATGAAAAGAACTCAGATACTGACATCAACAAAAACGACGTGTGGATGCAGAGATCTCCCCCACTAAGCTATTGTATTCTGACAGCGAGGACCCCTCCCCGCCCCTTCAAAATGCACAGATCAACACTGGAGACATTGGCTGCAAGTGCTGATCAAATTCTGGTTTACCAACAGGACTGTTCGACAGAAGCCAGTCTGAACAGAGAGCAGTACACATGTACCAAAATCGGGCCAGTTCCTGCTGAACTGTCAGGATTTTGGTATGTGTATACCCAGCTTTACAAATGGGAAACATATTCCCTACTGTGCTTTTAAAGCAGCAAGATCATATAGTATTGATTTGTATGGTTTTTCATGCCCATGATACAGTATTAATAATATATGTGCAAGTGTGTTTTTTTTGGGGGGTGTGCGATGGCCCTTACCTTGTACCCCCTGCATCCCATTGTTGTGGCAGCACATGGGCAACGGGGTATGCCAAGTCTCCACTAATGGTACTTTAAGTTTGAAGTCCATAGTGCCTCCACCCAGAAGGGCTTTAGCTTGTAAGAGGGGATTCCCTCCTAGGAAATCCTTATTGCAAAGTTATAAAGCATGTATACTTTCTCTGGTTAAAAAGTGTAGGTGTAAACTTGAATGCTGGTTAACGATTTATTCCAACTTGATAGAAGGTGGAAAAGGACATAAATAAGTGGAATACCCAAACTCTCAGTGGGTTCCTACTAGGGATGAGCCCGATGTTCGAGTCGAACGTAAGTTCGACTCGAACATTGGGTGCTCACCTGTTCGCCGAACAGCGAACATTATGCGGTGTTCATGGAAAATTCAAAAGCCACCGGAATACCGTTAAAGTCTATGGGACACTAACATGAAAAATCAAAAATGCTCATTTTAAAGGCTTATATGCAAGTTATTGTCATAAAAAGTGTTTGGGGACCCGGGTCCTTTCCCCCAGGGGACATGTATCAATGCAAAAATTTTTTTATAAAAACTGACGTTTTTTCGGGAGCAGTGATTTTTTTTATGCTTAAAGTGAAACAATAAAAATGAAATATTCCTTTAAATATTGTGCCTGGGGGGTGACTATAGTATGCCTGTGAAGTTGCACATTTTTCCTGTGTTTAGAACAGTCCGAGAGCAAAATGACATTTCTAAAGGAAAAATTGTCATTTAAAACTGATCGCGGCTGTAATGAATTGTCGGGTCTCTGCAATATAGATAAAACTCATTGAAAAAAAGGGCATGGCCCCCCCCCGTCCATTACCAGGCCCTTCAGGTCTGGAATGAAAATTAAGGGGAATCCTGCGCCAAAATTAAAACAAAATGGCATAGGGGTTCCCTCCAAAATCCATACCAGACCCTTATCTGAGCACGCAACTTGGCAGGCCACAGGAAAAGAACCGTACCAGGCCACATGCCCTCAAAATGGGGAGGGTGCTTTGGGGTCTGGCCCCAAAGCACCTTGTTCCCATGTTGATGGAGACAAGGGCCTCATCCTCACAACTCTTGGTTGTGGGGGTATGCGGGCGGGAGGCTTATCGGAATCTGGAAGCCCCCTTTAACAAGGGGATCCCCAGATCCCACCCCCCCTTTGTGAATTGGTAATGGGTACATTGTACCCCTACCATTTCACAAAAAAGTGTCAAAAATGGTAAAACGTCCGTTTTAAAAAAAAGAAAATTGCATTGATCCATGTCCCTTGGGGCAGGACCCAGGTCCCCAAACACTTTTTATGACAATAACTTGCATATAAGCCTTTAAAATGAGCACTTTTGATTTTTCATGTTCGTGTCCCATAGACTTTGACGGTTTTTGTGTGTTCTTTCAAATGTGTTGCCTGTTCGGTATGTTCTGGTGCGAACCAAACCGGGGGGTGTTCGGCTCATCCCTAGTTCCTACATTTTCTTGGCTATCATTGACTGGGTGGATCAAAGAGCACTTCATAGCTTCTACAGGAGTGCAGCAGCCACAAAATAAGAGCTTCTAATGTTTCTCAATTTCAGTGATGACTCGAACAGTCTGCTTACACAGAGGGGAGATACCCAGGCTCCAGTTCTGGACCTCAAACCAGGCACAAAACCTTCTCAAAAGCTCATCTCCCAAGAGGAAAGGCCTCCTCCAGAACAGCTGTTTTATCTGAGCCCCGTCTAACACAGCTGACAAGACAGGTAGGACAGGTAGGCCAGCTGACAAGACAGGTAGGACTCCAATCAAAACACCCACGACAGGATTCTGGAGGCTCCTCAACAGAGTAAGGCCATTTTCACAAGGGCATGCTAGCTGCAGTACATCCCTCCCAGCATTTTAGTGTGCCTGGGAGACCTGCATTCTGGGCATTCGTCCCTGAATGCTGGTAGCACTTGGTACAGCGTTCAGCCCCATCCAGCCACAGCCTGCCATAGACTTTGACAGACTGCAGGCAGCCAGGCTGAACTCTGCACAAGTTCCTCCAGGCTGCACTAAAATGCCAGGAGGAACACACTTCAGCTAGACAGCCCCTTGTGCAAGAACCCAACTGACAGGCAGTGTGAAATGAAAAGTCCTTCTGAGCACCAAATTCCAGGAGAGGCCTTGCAAGATACAAAACACTTGCTGAAACTAGGCCTGGAAACATACATCCCTATATTGCTATATTGGATATTATTATTATTATACTGGATTTACTGTACATAGCTCCAACAGTATGTGCGGCATTTTACAACCTAAGGGCATACAGTACAGTTACAATACAATTCAATACAGGAGGTATCAGAGGGCCCTGCTCATTAGAGCTTACAATCTAAGAAGCAGGATCAAGTGCTAGAAAAAGGTAATATCTAGGGGGGGGTGAGCTGATGAAGAAAATAAAAGTGCAGTTGTCAGGTGGGGGCAGGATAGGCTTCTCTGAAGAAAAGGGTTTTCAGGGGTCACCTAAAAGTGGACAAAGTAGGAGATCGTCAGACAAATTGGTTTAGAGAATTCCATAGGCTGTGAGAAGCTCAGTAGAAGCCCTGGAGGCATGGGAGGAGTTGGCAAGGGAGCTAGAGAGCAGGAGGTCTTGGGAGGAAGGAAGAGAACGATTTGGTTGGTATTTTGAGACTAGGTTAGTGATGTAGCTGAGGGCAAAGTTGTGGATGGCTTTGTAAGTTCTTGTTACTTAGTATAAGATTTTAGTGGATGCACACACCTCAAACTCTCCTCAATGTGTGCAAGCTATATAGAGTCTTTATTGCATACAAATAAAGCAGAGGGTTGCAGCACTCTGACATCTTTTTGACATCTTTATATGTTTATTTTACAATTCAGTGTATCCAACAACCTATTCAGAAGCCACCTAACAGCATGCAGTGCAAAATGTGTGCATATAACAACAATCTCAGGCCTGCTTAAGCCATTCCTAAGGTCTTACACATGTTCATTTGATGATTACATAGTATCCATTCAAATATACTAAGAGCCAAACGTGACATATTCCATTACATTAATTATTTATTCACTCTTCCTCCATAAATTGTGTCAATTAGATTATCACTGTAGGGAAACAGTGGTAATTTATTCAGAATCAGGGAACATTGTAGCAGATAGTATAATCCAGATAAAATGACCACAGAGCATAATAACTCAATAATTCAGACATTATAAACACATTTTGCATGGTGGGTAATCAAAAATCAGTGCAGAGGTCTCTGTAGGATAAACCTAGAACAAAAAATATCAGCATTACAATCATAGAGCTATATTGAACAATATGTAACTGTTTTTAAAAAACAGATAAAAATCAGAATCTAGGTTTAGGCCCTGTGGTTGCAATGTATCCAATTTATGAATTCACTATTTTACGCCTCGTCTAAGAGGAGGAACTTCATAAATTACCATGTATTTTAACTGGGCTACTGTATGAGATGGTTTCAAAATATTCTAGCTTCCAGTAAGTTCTGTTTCTTGTTCCAAATTGAATATTTAGAGTGCACAAAATGCTCTTTAACTTTTTGTGTTGTTTCACTCTCATAAGGAGAACACATAAACACTGATATAGTCCACATAAGATGTTTAACAAGTTTACTAGTCATTGATATTAATTGGATATCCCTTATGGCGATGACAAACAAAATATTTTGTAAATATTTTTTATTGTAAATATTTTACTATATCTTTTCATGTGACAACACTGAAGAAATTACTGAAGAAGTACAATGTAAAGTAGTGAGTGTACAGCTTGTATAACAGTGTAAATTTGCTGTCCCCTCAAAATACCTCAACACACAGCCATTAATGTCTAAACCACTGGCAACAAAAGTGAATACACCCCTAAGTCAAAATGTCCAAATTGGGCCAAAATAGTCATTTTCCCTCCCCGGTGTCATGTGACTGGTTAGTGTTACAAGGTCTCAGGTGTGAATGGGAAGCAGGTGTGTTAGATTTGGTGTTATCGCTCTCACTCTCTCATACTGGTCACTGGAAGTTCAACATGGCACTTCATGGCAAAGAACTCTCTGAGGATCTGAAAAAAAGAATTGTTGCTCTACATAAAGATGGCCTAGGTTATAAGAAAATTGCTAAGACCCTGAAACTGAGCTGCAGCACGGTGGCCCATACAGCTGTTTAACAGGACAGGTTCCACTCAGAACGGGCCTCACCATGAACGACCAAGGAAGTTGAGTGCACGTGTTCAGCGTCATATCCAGAGGTTGTCTTTGGGAAATAGATGTATGAGTGCTGCCAGTATGCTGCAGAGGTTAAAGGGGAGGGGGGTCAGCCTGTCAGTGTTCAGACCATACGCCGCACACTGCATCAAATTGGTCTGCATTGCTGTCATCCCAGAAGGAAGCCTCTTCTAAAGATGATGTGCAAGAAAGCCCGCAAACAGTTTGCCGAAGACAAGTAGACTAAGGACATGGTTAACTGGAACCATGTCCTGTGGTCTGATGAGACCAAGATAAACATATTTGGTTCAGATGGTGTCAAGTGTGTGGTGGCAATAAGGTGAGAACAAGTACAAAGACAACTGTGTCTTGCCTACAGTCAAGCATGGTGGTGGGGGTGTCATGGTCTGGGGCTGCATGAGTGCTGTCGGCACTGGGGAGCTACAGTTCATTGAGGGAACCATGAATGCCAACATGTACTGTGATATAATGAAGCAGAGCATGATCCCCTCCCTTTTGGAGATTGGTCCGTAGGGCAGTATTCCAACATGATAACGATCCCAAACACACCAAGAAAGGTTGCGAGCACTGAACTTATACTCTCTGGAGAAGAGACGCTTGAGAGGGGATATGATTTAAATTTACAAATACCATACTGGTGACCCCACAATAGGGCAAAACTTTTTCACGGAAGGGAGTTTAATAAGACACGTGGCCACTCATTACAATTAGAAGAAAAGAGGTTTAACCTTAAACTGCGTAGAGGGTTCTTTACTGTAATGCCCCATACACACGACATTCCGAAAACAAAATCCATTGATTTTTTCCGACGGATGTTGGCTCAAACTTGTCTTGCATACACACGGTCACACAAATCTTGTTGGAAATTCCGAACGTCAAGAACGCGGTGACGTACAACACGTACGAAGAGCCGAGAAAAATGTAGTTCAATAGCCAGTGCGGCTCTTCTGCTTGATTCCGAGCATGCGTGGAACTTTGTGCGTCGGATTTGTGTACACACGATCGAAATTTATGAGAATGAATTTTGTTGTCGGAAAATTTGAGATCCAGATCTCAAATTTTGTGTGACGGAAATTCCGATGGAAAATGTCCGATGGAGCCTACACCGCGGTCGGAATTTCCGACAACGAGCTCCCATCGAACATTTTCCGCTGGAAATTCTGACCGTGTGCACGGGGCATTAAAGTGGCAGGGATGTGGAATTCCCTTCCACAGGCGATGGTCTCAGCGGGAGGCATCGATTAGTTTAAAAAAACTATTAGATAAGCACCTGAACGACCGCAACATACAGGGATATATAAAATGTAATACTGACATATAATCGCACACATAGGTTGGACTTGATGGACTTGTGTCTTTTTTCAACCGCACCTACTATGTAACTCTGTAACTATATACACAAATGTGAGGGGTGTACTCACTTTTTTTGAGATATTGTATTTGGATGGTATGTTCAGTTTAAGCATGGGAAGCACCCTGTGTCATGTACACTAAAAAAAAAGATTTGTTTTTCCTTTAATTTAACATGATGTACACTTGTGCAGCCTGTAGGACTTCTTTTAAAAGATGTAACAGTGCATTCTGAAACTCAGGTTTTCCTAGATAGTTTTCTTCCAGGTTGTGCCAGTTTATTTTTATTATGGAGTAAACCATAGGCGTGCGCACAGGGTGTGCCGGGTGTGCCTGGACACACCCTAATCACCCCATGTGAATTAGCATTATCCAGGGGCGGCACCAGGTGGGTGGTTGGGGGATGCCAGTGGCCAGTGAAAATGCCCCCATTATATTAAAGTCTAGGGACACATTACACTCGTGTTTAGGGTGTAGCGTAATATGCTTCCAATCAACTGTCTCCCACCACCCGAGCCTCCTCCCTGTGACAGCAGGTGGCATTCATGTGTGTTTGAGCTTTGGGGTGCACACCCTAATACAATAGGCTGTGCACACCTATGGAGTAAACCTTATCTGAGTAATGATGGAACTGAAATAAGAAAGGGATCAATTTTCCTGACCATCGTTTCCAGCCTCTCCTCTTCACTTTTATTGCATTATGTTTCTTTTTTGACTGTTTCTTTGTAATTAGTGGGGCTCATTTACTAAAACTGGCAAATGCAAAATCTGGTGCAGCTGTGCATGGTAGCCAATCAGCTTCTAACTCTCTAGCTTGTTCGATTAAAGTGGGGGTCCACCCACACCGCCAAAAAAAAAAAAATATTAAAAGCCAGCAGCTACAAATACTGCAGCTGCTGACTTTTAATACATGGCCACTTACCTGTCCCAGGGTCCAGCGATGTCGGAAGGCGACGCCGAGAACCCGCTCGGTTCTCGGCAGCTGCCGCCGCCATCCTAGGTGAGGGAATCAGGAAGTGAAGCGTTGCGGCATCACTTCCCGGTTCCCTACTGCGCATGCGCGAGTCGCGCTGCGCGTCCCAAGTGGTCCCCGCTCTCTCCTGGGACCTGTGTGTTTCCTAGGAGACAGCGCGGTGGGGACGGGAAGAGGCGTAGACTCCCATGGGAGTCTATGCCGGAAGTGGGTACAAATACCTGTCTTAGACAGGTATCTGCACCCCCCTCCCCCCTGAAAGATGCCAAATGTGACACCGGAGGGGGGGAGGGTTCCGAAAAGCGGAAGTTCCATTTTTGTGTGGAACTCCGCTTTAAGCTTACAGAATAAAACCTGGAAGCTGATTGGTTTCTATGCAGAGCTGCACCAGAGTTTGTACTCTCCATTTTTAGTAAATCAATCCCAATGTTTCCTTCAACTCGGTAAGGAAGGTCCAGTTTGTTCCAATACAAAAATAAATAAAAACTAAACACCAGTGCTCTGTCCCCTCTAATCTCCCAAACATGCAATATCCAAATAAATGAGCAAATGTGCAATTCATATATAACAGATGTCAAATGAATTTGTGCAAATTTTCAAGAGATCTCTAAAAGTTCATAGAAGAAACTTATAAATCCGAGCACTGCGCATAAATAGTGGCGCAGAGGGATCCGTGAGTGCTCTGCCGATGCACAGGCAAAGATAGTACCGATCCTCCTGGGGAGAAGCCAAATTCCTTCTTGTATAATGCGGACACTCCATACCAAAAATGAAAACATAGAAGGGTCCCACATAGCGCAGTACCGTAAAAATAGGCTCTTTATTAAAAGTAAAGTTACACTCCTCCATCCATAAGTGCACTACACAGATTTACCGTCTCTCATGACAGTTAACATACAGACATCTCCAAGAGGAGTTCTCCGGGGTGTGCGGGAGGACGTTGCTTGTATGGCCCCAATTTTTTCAATACAAGTAGTCCAGTGCATGGGCATGTACATGTTTCTAAGCAAAAGTTACTGCCAGATGTGTATTAGGAGGCAGATATGGTTGTATTGGTGTGCACACGAACCAGTGAGCACATGAACACACCTCCATGCTCAGCACTGGTATTGATGCCAAACAGCCTATTCAAGCTGGAATGTCACATGGACTGATTACTGAGTAATCTTCAGCTAGTTCTGGATCTACCTATGACCTGACCAGTTTGTCTTCCTGTGTATGGTCCAGCTTGCCTCTGGCCCATCTCTGCATTCTTGTCTCCTCATTGTGACAATGGCCTGTGTTTCGAATTTTACATCATGCCTTCTGATTCGGTACTGCTCATGCTCAGATGTTCACTGACGATGGCCTGTATTGCCTCTGCCTTATGTTCCTATACCTTGCTGTCTGGCGTTTGTTAACCTAGGCTGGTATCCCAAGGCAGGCCATACATTATTCAATTTTCTTTCCTTCAACCATGGGAAAGAAAATTGCTCTATTTCCCCATCAACACAGTCAGTGTTGCTAGGGGAATCACTCCCACTGAAGTCCATAGATCAACTTCAGTACAACCAGCCTGTCCATAGACGGCTAGAAATTCAGCTGGTTCCTGCTGAACCGGCCAAATTATGATCAGTCCATGGCTGGCTTTACTATGTTTCTGCCTTCTGATTTGGTACTTCACTGCCTGACTGTTGATGACCTTTGGCTTGTGTCCTTGCTTCATTACTTTCTACTGATGAGGGGTTGCCATGTTTATGCCTCTGGCCCTTATCTAGTGGTCCACAGTTGTCTGTACCTCTCATCCAACAGCTATAACAAAAGGAAATTGAAGCACCACGCCACTGCTAAGAGGCCTGGATACAACTTTATTCTAAATATCAGAGGAATAATCCAGGGTAACCAAAGCATTTCAGGGGTCCAAAAATGCCCTCCCCACCAGGGCTTGATTGAAAATAATGTGAATGGACTAAAAGTGAACTGGACCTTTTTAATGTTATTTCTTCCAGTGTGATTACAAGCACAGGCCTTGTCAGCAGTTTTTTTCCAACATTGTAGTTTTTGTGCTGCAAAGCCTTTGCAAGCATGTTGTTTGTACCCCATTTTTGATTCTGCACCCGATTTTCTAAAATGTTTGCTAAATTAATGGAAACACTTTTACATTCTACATTTGTTTTCACTGCATCTTCAAAGCTCCTGCCTAGGGAAGTGATAGAAAACTTGATTTTACATACAGAACAGAAAAAATGCATGAAAAACGCTTGATTAATCCACTGCATGAAAAAAATGTCTTATGCATTTTTGTAAAATTAAACATATGCTTGGGAACGCATACAGTGTGAGCCCTTAAACTCCCTTCTATGTTTCGATTAACAATTAGTCACAGGCCACTGTGTACAGATACAATGAATGGAAGATCCCAGAGGGAAGAGTAAGTTTGTAGCCACCCTAGCTGGGCGAAGAAAGGATCAGAACACCTTCCTTTATACAGAATTTAGTTCCAGTTAATGTGGAAAATGGTATGTAATGGGAGATTACACAAATATTACTGCAGATTTTGCACAGCTGGAGATCACAGACAACCACACGATTTTACTGCGTTCAATTTGTAAAGAGACCTCAGTGTCGTGACAGCTCTCTTTAACAGACTATGTGGTGTGAAAAATACTCAGCTTCTTATGCTAACAGCAAGACAACACTCACTCTCAATAGGCAGGTGCTGCAGGTTGAGGTTTTATTACTTCTAAGTCTGACTGGTAGTCCCGGAAAGGAGGCCGGTCAGATTTAAATCTTATGTTTGTGTTAGAAAGCATAGACTGTACACACTGAGAAATACAAACAAGCAGCTTAAGGCACATCGACACAAAGCAGATCAGCTTGAATGAAATGCATAAACATTATAGGCAGGATTTGCACATACTTGTTAACAAGCCTAGTAATAAATGGCTATTGTAAACCTCCATTAAGGCAGAGACTAGGGATGACCCGAACACCCCCAGGTTCGGTTCGCACCAGAACATGCGAACAGACAAAAAATGTATGCGAACATGCGAACACTGTTAAAGTCTATAGGACATGAACGTGAAAAATCAAAAGTGTTAATTTTAAAAGGCTTATATGCAAGTTATTGTCATAAAAAGTGTATGGGGACCCGTTAAATATCATACCTGGGTGGTCCCCTTAGTCTGCCTGTAAAGTAGCACCTCTTTCCCATGTTTATAACAGTACCGCAGCAAAATTACATTTCTAAAAGAAAAAATGTCATTTAAAATTGCTTGCAGCTGTAATATATTGTCAGATCCTGACAATATACATAAAAAATAATAATAAAAAAAAAAAAAAACGGCGTGGGTTACCCCCCAGTCCGTTATCAGGCCCTTCGGGTCTTGTATGGATATTAAGGGGAACTCCACACTAAAATTAAAAAAAAAAATTGTGTGGGCTCCCCCAAAATCCATACCAGACCCTTATCCTAGCATGCTACCTGGCAGGGCACAGGAAAGGGGGGGGGGACAAGAGAGTGCCCCTTCTTGACCCGTACCAGACTACATGCCCTCAACATGGGCAGGGTGCTTTGGGATCCCCCCAAAACACCTTGTCCCCATGTTGATGGGGAAAAGGGCCTCATCCCCACAACCCTTGCCCGGTGGTTGTGGGGGTCTGCAGGCGGGGGGCATATCGGAATCTGGAAGTCCCCTTTAACAAGGGGGCCCCCAGATCCCGGCCCCCCCTATGTGAATGGGTATTGTATCCCTACCCATTCACCAAAAAAGTGTAAAAAAAGTAGCAGACAGTAAAAGACAGCAGACAGTTTTTGATAATTCCTTTATTAAAAAAAAAAAAAGTGTTCCGCGATGTAAATTCATAGTCAATTACAGCGCTGACCGTCCCGAGAAAAAAAAAAGGAAAAACCGGTGACATAAACAGGTGACCCCGCCCCCTATGACATCACATTAAGGAGTTTTTCCTTTTTTTTCTCTTTTTTTTTTTCTGGGGACCGTCGACGCCATGATTGAAGATGGATGGAGGGTACCCCATACCCATTCACATAGGTGGGGGGGCTGGGATCTGGAGGCCTTCTTTTAAAAAGGGGGCTTCCAGATTCCGATAAGCCCCCCGCCTGCAGACCCCCACAACCACCGGGCAAGGGTTGTGGGGATGAGGCCCCCAAAGCACCCTCCCCATGTTGAGGGCATGTGTCCTGGTATGGTTCAGGAGGGGGGTCGCTCTCTCGCTCCCCCTTTTCCTGTGGCCTGCTAGGTTGCATGCTTGGATAAGGGTCTGGTGTGGATTTTGGAGGGCCCCCACACCATTTTTTTTTACATTTTGGGGCGGAGTTCCCCTTAAAATAGATACCAGGACTGAATTTTTTTTTAAATTTTGGCACAGGGTCCCCCTTAACCACTTCAATACACTGAGTTATATAAACTACACTGCCTGCATTGACTGAATATAGAGTATACACTAAACATATAGGCTACACTGAATGCAGAGTATGTATATATATATATATATATATATATATAGTCAGGTCCATAAATATTGGGACATCAACACAATTCTAATCTTTTTGGCTCTATACACCACCACAATGGATTTGCAATGAAACGAACAAGATGTGCTTTAACTACAGACTTTCAGCTTTAATTTGAGGGTATTTACATCCAAATCAGGTGAACGCTGTAGGAATTACAACAGTCTGTATATGTACCTCCCACTTTTTAAGGGACCAAAAGTAATGGGACAATTGGCTGCTCGGCTGTTCCATGGCCAGGTGGGTGTTATTCCCTCATTATCCCATTTACAAGCAGCAGATAAAAGGTCCAGAGTTCATTTCAAGTGTGCTATTTGTATTTGGAATCTGTTGCTGTCAACTCTCAATAGAGCCAAAGAGCTATCACTATCAGTGAAGCAAGACATCATTAGGCTGAAAAAACAAAACAAACCCATCAGAGAGATAGCAAAAACATTAGGTATGGCCAAATAAACAGTTTGAACCATCATAAAAAGAATGAACGCACCGGTGAGCTCAGCAACACCAAAAGACCCGGAAGACCACGGAAAACAACTGTGGTGGATGACCGAAGAATTCTTTCTCTGGTGAAGAAAACACCCTTTACAACAGTTGGCCAGATCAAGAACACTCTCCAGGAGGTAGGTGTATGTGTGTCAACGTCAACAATCAAAAGAAGACTTCACCAGAGTGAATACAGAGGGTTCACCACAAGATGTAAACCATTGGTGAGCCTCAAAAACAGGAAGGCCAGATTAGAGTTTGCCAAACAACATCTAAAAAAGCCTTCACAGTTTTGGAACAACATCCTATGGACAGATGAGACCAAGATCAACTTGTACCAGAGTGATGGGAAGAGAAGAGTATGGAGAAGGAAAGGAACTGCTCATGATCTAAAGCATACCACCTCATCAATGAAGAATGGTGGTGGTAGTGTCATGGCGTGGGCATGTATGGCTGCCAATGGAACTGGTTCTCTTGTATTTATTGATGATGTGACTGCTGACAAAAGCAGCAGGATGAATTCTGAAGTGTTTCAGGCAATATTATCTGCTCATATTCAGCAAAATGCTTCAGAACTCATTGGGCGGCGCTTCACAGTGCAGATGGACAATGACCCGAAGCATACTGCGAAAGCAACCAAAGATTTTTTTAAGTGAAAGAAGTGGAATGTTATGCAATGGCCAAGTCAATCACCTGACCTGAATCCGATTGAGCATGCATTTTACTTGCTGAAGACAAAACTGAAGGGAAAATGCCTCAAGAACAAACAGGAACTGAAGACAGTTTCAGTAGAGGCCTGGCAGAGCATCACCAGGGACGAAACCCAGCATCTGGTGATGTCTATGCGTTCCAGACTTCAGGCTGTAATTGACTGCAAAGGATTTGCAACCAAGTATTAAAAAGTGAAAGTTTGATGGATGATTGTTAACCTGTCCCATTACTTTTGGTCCCTTAAAAAGTGGGAGGCACATATACAAACTGTTGCAATTCCTACACTGTTCACCTGATTTGGATGTAAATACCCTCAAATTAAAGCTGAACGTCTGCAGTTAAAGAACATCTTGTTCGTTTCATTTCAAATCCATTGTGGTGGTATATAGAGCCAAAAAGATTAGAATCGTGTTGATGTCCATATATATATATATATATATACAGTGGGGACGGAAAGTATTCAGACCCCCTTACATTTTTGTTATATTGCAGCCATTTGCTAAAATCATTTAAGTTCATTTTTTTTCCTCATTAATGTACACACAGCACCCCATATTGACAGAAAAACACTGAATTCTTGACATTTTTGCAGATTTATTAAAAAAGAAAAACTGAAATATCACATGGTCCTAAGTATTCAGACCCTTTGCTCAGTATTTAGTAGAAGCACCCTTTTGATCTAATACAGCCATGAGTCTTTTTGGGAAAGATGCAACAAGTTTTTCACACCTGGATTTGGGGATCCTCTGCCATTCCTCCTTGCAACCAATTGTCCTGTCCCTGCAGCTGAAAATCACCCCCACAGCATGATGCTGCCACCACCATGCTTCACTGTTGGGACTGTATTGGACAGGTGATGAGCAGTGCCTGGTTTTCTCCACACATACCGCTTAGAATTAAGGCCAAAAAGTTCTATCTTGGTCTCATCAGACCAAAGAATCTTATTTCTCACCATCTTGGAGTCCTTCAGGTGTTTTTTAGCAAACTCCATGCAGGCTTTCATGTGTCTTGCACTGAGGAGAGGCTTCCGTCGGGCCACTCTGCCATAAAGCCGCGACTGGTGGAGGGCTGCAGTGATGGTTGACTCTCTACAACTTTCTCCCATCTCCCGACTGCATCTCTGGAGCTCAGCCACAGTGATCTTTGGGTTCTTCTTTACCTCTCTCACCAAGGCTCTTCTCAGCTCAGTTTGGCCGGACGGCCAGCTCTAGGAAGGGTTCTGGTCATCCCAAACGTCTTCCATTTAAGGATTATGGAGGCCACTGTGCTCTTAGGAACCTTAAGTGCAGCAGAATTTTTTTGTAACCTTGGCCAGATCTGTGCCTTGCCACAATTCTGTCTCTGAGCTCTTCAGGCAGTTCCTTTGACCTCATGATTCTCATTTGCTCTGACATGCACTGTAAGCTGTAAGGTCTTATATAGACAGGTGTGTGGCTTTCCTAATCAAGTCCAATCAGTATAATCAAACACAGCTGGACTCAAATGGAAGTGTAGAACTATCTCAAGGATGATCAGAAGAAATGGACAGCACCTGAGTTAAATATATGAGTGTCACAGCAAAGGGTCTGAATACTTAGGACCATGTGATATTTCAGTTTTTTTTTTTAATAAATCTGCAAAAATGTCAACAATTCTGTGTTTTTCTGTCAATATGGGGTGCTGTGTGTACATTAATGAGGAAAAAAAAAATGAGCTTAAATGACTTTAGCTAATGGCTGCAATATAACAAAGAGTGAAAAATTTAAGGGGGTCTGAATACTTTCCGTCCCCACTGTATATATGTATATATATATATAGATATATATATCTATATATATAGATATATATATCTATATATATATAGATATATATATAGATATATATATATATCTATCTATCTATCTCTCTCTCTCTCTATATATATATATATATAGATATATATCTATAGATATATATCTATATATATATATATAGATATATATCTATATATCTATATAGATATATAGATATATATCTATATATATATAGATATATATCTATAGATATATATCTATATATATATATAATTATATATTTATTTTTATATATTATATTTTATATTTATATATTATATATTATGTTTCCTACCAAATCAGCATTATGACGCTGATCCAGGGATGTCCATTTTGACCTGTGCTCACAAGAATTAAGGAGTGGACTCTCTGTGGGGGACAACACTAGATTGGAGGTGAGTATTGTAGGAAAAGCTGCAAATATAATTTCTAAACTTCCTGGGCAATGCATGCACGTCACTTTATCAACACATTTTTTAATTTTGCAGGACAAAAAAATAACAGCAGGAGTCCACTTGGTTGTGAACCAACACAGATATATTATATAAAAATATGAAGAAATATTTTTTGCTTACTAAAATAACTATCTGTTGCTTTATAATCTTATTTAGCACAGCAAATCAAGAGTTAAACAGACATTCATGATATTTTAACATTAAGAGCAGGCACAGGCCTGGCAGTTTACAAGGCACCTCTCTCTGGCAGACCCACCACCCGCTCCATCTCCACCTCTCCTCAATTAAAGCTGTGATCACGTTTCTACCTGTAGGGCACTTTACTCCCTCCCAATGCGGCCTTACATTTGGTAACTAATACCAGCAATTAGCCTCATCTGCTATGTAAATGAGTGTAATTGCAATTAAAGAGTAAAAGACTTTAGTCGGCCCGAAGGGAAAACATGCAATTATTAGAAAGGCAGCGGCAGACAGAGGTAGGGTGTAAACGTGGGTCTCCCCCTCTCTCCCTTCTGGCCTATGCAAACGTGAAATTCATTCACCACAAGGCTGGGAGAGGCTGGTTCATAGACAAACACAGACACGTGCAGTAATGTTACTGTAATGTTTTTTTCATTTGTTGCTTGTATAATTGTCTTTTAGTGTTTATGTATACTCCTGGATATCAGTGGCACCTTGCCTTGCATTAAGATCACATGTCAACTAAAAAAGTGTTCTATGAATATTATCCCATTATATACTGTAGTAGCTAGTGCTGGTTCACACTGCCTATAAAGGCGCAGTACTCTGCGTGTGGTCAGGGAGATGGATAACATCCTACATTGAACAGTCCAAACATCAGAAAGCATGAGCTGTCTTGCCTTGGTACATGCCGAGATGTAGGCAATAACAGACCCATGCTCTTTTTATAAAATCTAACACACATAGTCACGGGAATTTACTAAGAATGGAGCAGTCAGAATCAGGAGCAGTTGTCCATGGCAACCATTCAGCTTCTAGCTTTCATGTTCAAAGCTTAAAATGTAACGTTACCTAGAGCCCATGAGCAGCAGTAAATCTTTAGGCTGTCAGCAGATCAGCCTCTACAATTTCAGCACAGTGCCTAAAAATTAAAGAGCAATTGAGCATGTGCAGAGCAGAGTGAGACATTGTACTACTGGATTTTAAACAGGCTGGGGCAATGTAACTATGTATAAAAAATCCATACCTGGAATGCCTTTTCATTTGAACAAGATGAAGCTAGAAGATGATTAGTTACTATGCACAACTACTCCAGATTCTGTCTTCCCCAGTTTTAGTAAGTATCCCCCCCCCCCAAAGTTTTTTCCCACTGAATCTACTTTACAAGGCTGAGGGTGCAGTCGTATAGTTAAAATGTTAAAGTTGATGTAGTCAAGTGCTGACTAACTTACATGTGTTATCATAGACATTCGGTAACAATGGCTGCTTTGAGCTTGTTTCCCTCTAGCGCTCAGCCTGGGCATTATGTCATAATTCCCTGAATGCAGAGCAAGCAGAGACCACAGCTGGGAGTAAGGGATAGTGGGATATGTGGTCCAAGGAGCCAGGATTTGCATGGGAACCAGACTGCTACAGATTACAAGTTCCAGCTGGCTGGGAGAAAGCGAGAATGCTGGGAGAGGAGATAAATATCCTGGTCTGAGGAGGAGTCTCTCTCTTGGGACTACTGCCTTCAGTGTGAAGCAGCGATCTGGTTGCTCGGGAGCTGCGAGCAGACAGTGAGGCCTGTGCAGAAAGGGGTGTGTGAGCTGTGTACCTGCCCCAGACCCATCTTTCTCAGCTTCCTGTCGGTAGAGTGACTATCTATAGTCACTCTCATTGTCATCGTTTCAGGGCCAGCTAAATCCCAGTAGGCGGAAGGAGGCCAGGTGCTTTCTACTGGTTGCAGATTCTTCTTTTCCGGGACATTCTTTTCCCTTGAGCCTTGGTTTCATCTGGATTGGTGAGCGGGCAGAAGTCCACCCTGTGTACACCTCATAAAGACACTGCATGCAGATATCTTTATCTCATTTAGTCTCACTAAAGTCACACAAGGAGACACTGTACTTTGCTGTTCTTATTGCTGGTCACCATTGCACAACAACACTTCTGGGCCCTGGCTGAGTTAGCTGAAGACCCTGGACAACTACAGCACAAGGACCCCTCCTTTCTTCCTCCATTTGAAGGACTTTGTGCATTAAGCCTGCACACATTAAGGGGAACCCCGTACACATAAAGGAGAACCCCACTCAGAGCTTAGTATTCTATTTCTTATGACCTGTTGTTATAATATTGCTACAAACTTGTTGGGTCTACATTTATTATATGCAAAAAAATATAAACATTTTTGGTAATATGTGCATTGGACTGAGTCAGTTTTGTGTAGACAAGGATTGGACCAATAAAGCAGTTTTTGCAGGTTTACAATTCTAAAACCGTATATGACAGTGTGAAGTTTGCATGAAGGTTTAACATTCATGCGATGATCATACCATCCTATTACTGTTGTAGGGGCTGTTGGGCAGCGGGTTAATGTGTGTTTTTTTTTCATATATATTTTCCATTTTGGCTTTTTCACTTTTTTTGTACCTTTTGTTTGTAGTAGAGTTGGATCAGATCAGGATCCAGCCCAGCCTAGCACAGCCTATCAATGTGCAGCAACAGCTTACTTATAGTGATAACTTATTATTTATTATCAGTGCACAGACTATGCTTTTCAGCCACATGTTACCCCGATCACGCCACAGAGGCATTCTTTTGAATAGTCTGAGTGACGGTTTCATGATCTGTTTTGTATTATTCTGTGTGATCATTTTATCAATTACCTGCTCCGTTAAAAAGTTTACCTAAAGAGGATTTTTTTTCCACAGAAACTGGAGTTTTGTCAGTCCATCTAATACTGATACTTCAGTTGTGGCTACGGAGGAGAGTCACACACCAGTTTCATATATTTCCCTTGGGCACTGATGAAGCATCTCTGCACCTTAGTGGCCAGCAGGGTTAGCTTGGTACTTAAATTCCAGACAAATAGGAGAAACCATTGAGTGAGTAAACTTGCCGGTATCTATCTATAATCAAAAACAGTGTTGGATGTATTGACTCATTTGGGAGAATAAGTAAATATGTTTACTTGTTTGTCGAGTCACGTATTCTCATTTCTTTGAGTCTTTATAATACAGTCTTTTAATAGAGTTTATTATAATAAAAGTGTGCATATACAGTGCCTTGCAAAAGTATTCACCCCCTTGGCATTTCTCGTGTTTTGTTGCCTCACAACCTGGAATTAACATGGATTGTTTGAGGATTTACATCATTTAGTTTACAGAACATGCCCTTGAACAACTTTGAAGATGTTTTTTTTTTTTATTGTGAAGCAAACAACAAATAGAACAAAATAACAGAAAAAGTTAATGTGCATAACTATTCACCCCCTAAAGTCAATACTTTGTACAGCCACCTTTTGTGGCTATCACAGCTCCAAGTCGCTTTGGATCTCTATGAGCTTGCCACATCTTACCACTGGGATTTTTGCCTTTCCTCCTTGCAAAACTGCTCCAGCTCCTTCAAGTTGGATGGTTTGCGCTTGTGAACAGCAATCTTTAAGTCTGACCACAGATTTTCTATTGGATTTAGGTCTGGGCTTTGACTAGGCCATTCCAATACATTTACATGTTTCCCCATAAACCACTCAAGTGTTGCATTAGCAGTGTGCTTGGGATCATTGTCCTGCTGGAAGGTGAACCTCTGTTCCTAGCCTCAAATCACACACAGAGTGGTACAGGTTTTGCTCAAGAATTTTCCTGTATTTAGCACCATCCATCTTTTCCTCAACTCCGACCAGTTTCCCAGTCCTGACTGCTAAAATACATCCCCGCAGCATGATGCTGCCACCACCATGTTTCATCGTGGGGATGGTGTTCTTTGGGTGATGTGATGTGTTGGGTTTGTGCCAGACATAGAGTTTTCTTTGATGGCCAAAAAGTACATTTTAGTCTCATCAGACCAGAGCACCTTCCTCCATACATTTTAGGAGTCTCCCACATGCCTTTTCGCAAACTCAAAACGTGCCAATTTGTTTTTGGATGAAAATGATGGCTTTCTTATGGGCACTCTGCCATAAAGCCCAAGTCTATGGAGCGTACGGCTTATTGTCGCCTATGTATAGATACTCCAGTCTCTGCTGTGGAACTCTGCAGCTTCTCCAGGGTTACCTTAGGTCTCTGTGCTGCCTCTCTGATTAATGCCCTCCTTGCCTGGTCCGTGAGTTTTGGTGTCTCTTGGCAGGTTTGCTTTTGTGCCATGTTCTTTCCATTTGGTTATGATAGATTTGATGGTGCTCTTAGGGATCATCAAAGATTTGTATATTTTTTTATAACCTAACCCTGACTTGTACTTCTCAACAACATTGTCCCTTACTTGTTTGGAGAGTTCATTGGTCTTCATGGCAGTGTTTGGTTAGTGGTGCCTCACTGCCTCTTGCTTAGGCGTTGCAGCCTCTGGGGCCTTTCAAAAAGGTGTGGATATGTATATGACAGATCATGTGACACTTAGATTGCACACAGGTGGACATCATTTCACTAATTAGATGACTTCTGAAGGTAATTGACTGCACCAGAGCTTTTTATGCCCTTCATAACAAAAGTGGTGAATACATACACACATGCCATTTATCATTTTTTTATTTCTGAAAAATAGTTTTATGTATATATTTTCCTAATTTTACTTCACCAACTTAGACTATTGTGTTCTGATCCATCACATATAATTCAGATTAAAAAAACCATTGAACTAAAGGCTGTAATGTAACAAAATAGGTAAAAAGCCAAGGGGGTGAATACTTTTTCAAGGCACTGTATACTATACCAGTACAAAGTTGGAATTTGTAATTAATTTTATGTCATTTTTGGCATGTAAGTTACTGCGAATGCACTTGACTCCATATCCCATGTCCCTAGCTATGTCACCCAGGGCAGTATTAAGCATTCATGCTGCCCTAGGCACACACAAATGATGTTCCCTTTCATACCTGCTCTATCTATTTTGTCACCAGTTATGTTTTGGCAATAGCGTGTTGAAAATCTGGAATGTGATTTAATTTTCTCTACCTATTGAGCTCTCACCACATGCAAGATGATATGGGTACATGGTGTTTGCTTTACAGATATTTCATGGACTCCACTAAGCAGCTTATATGTTATACCTCTTATAGGAAATGGAGGTGGCTGGTTCCCACATAGATGATTCTCCCCAAACATTTGTTTTTGTTTACTTTTAATCTTTATACCCTATATTCCTCCTATCGTGGGTGTGACAGGTAGCGAAAGGGGATCCCCCCGCCGTCTCTCCTGGGCTTTCTGGTCCCATTGCAGAGGCCAGGAGCGATGCGGCTGGGGGCAAAGTCTGCCCTGTTCAGAGAGAGAGGAACTGACATCATTCCCCTCTCTCTGTAACCCCAGAAACTGGGAGCGACAAGTAGTTTGTCACTTCCAGACCCGCCTCTTTGTTTACATGGGTCTGGAAGGCGGGTCTGGAAGTGACAAACTACTTGTCGCTCCCGGTTTCTGGGGTTACAGAGAGAGGGGAATGATGTCAGTTCCTCTCTCTCTGAACAGGGCAGACTTTGCCCCCAGCCGCATCGCTCCTGGCCTCTGCAATGGGACCAGAAAGCCCAGGAGAGATGGCGGGGGGATCCCCTTCTGCTACCTGTCACACCCACGATAGGAGGAATATAGGGTATAAAGATTAAAAGTAAACAAAAACAAATGTTTGGGGAGAATCATCTATGTGGGAACCAGCCACCTCCATTTCCTATAAGAGGTATAACATATAAGCTGCTTAGTGGAGTCCATGAAATATCTGTAAAGCAAACACCATGTACCCATATCATCTTGCATGTGGTGAGAGCAAACCAGCGGCCAGGTAAGCAGCCATTCAGACGGATCTGTGTCTAATCGGCTGCGTGGGAGGCGAGAGGGAGATTTGGGGTCTAATAGACCCCAACTCTCTCCATAAAGGGGACCTGGCACGGCCCATGCTATCACAAGGGATGTTGTTCATTCCTTGTGATAGCAATAAAGTTAGTACAAAAAAAAGTGTAAAAAAAATATACATTTGTATAGAATAAATAAATAAATAGTAATACTTTTTTTGTGCCCCCCGTCCCACCGTGCTTACACGCAAAAGCGAACGCATGCGTTACTCCCACACGCATATGTAAACAGCGATTGAACCACATGTGAGGTAATGTCGCGAGTTTGGGGTGTCCCTGATGACCTTTGTGTAATCCTGCACCTCCTATTTAATTCTCCAAAATATATTAAATAAAAAATGTGTGTACTGAAATTTCAGTTTTGGATGGTCTGGTCCTTTAAAAATGGCAACCCAGGCAGGCAATAATTTTTTCTACAAGAAAGTAGCACACGTGCTTTGCTGAACAATAGACAAGTCAAAGCTCTAATTTGGCACAGTCTTTATAACTTGTTTGCAATGTGATTTTTGTTGCCAATCATGAATTTGTTCTGCTGAGTGCAAGACATAACAGGCTATCAGATAGGGCTAGCTACAGGGATGCAAGTTCTGCTTTCTTCTGTAGACTAGATAACCAAGTTCTAGCATGAAACTGCTTATTAGAGATGGGCCGAATGACCCCCTGTTCGGTTCGTGGCAGAACTTTTGAACATTGCAAATGTTTTGGAACCGAATAGCGAATCCCATTGAAGTCTATGGGACCCGAACTGGAAAAATCAGTGCCCAATTTGAAGGCTTATATGCAAGTAATTGGGCATACAATGGTTATGAGGGTCTGGGTACTGCCTTGGGGGACATGTATCAATAAAAAAAAGTTAGTAAAAAACATGATTTTTAAATGAGCAGTGATTTACTGATGCTTAATGTGAAACCATAAAAATGAGAAGTAACAAAATGAAAAATTCCTTTAAATATAGTGCCTTTAGTCCCCTTAGTCTGTCTGTTATGTGGCACATCTGTACAGTGTATAGAACCTGCTGCAGCAATAATGACATTTATAAAGCCAAAAAAAATTACATTTTCCATTCAAGCTTTATTTATTTTATAAATAACGGCTTTGGGAGCCAGTCTGTATGATGAGGCCTCAATTTTGTGCACTCTGAACAAGATTAGAGATTTTTTGATGAAAGCAAGAATTGCCTTGCTGTCAAAAATGTTAATGATATGCACCTGTCAAATAGGTGCGGAAAAATTGGTCTTTGGGTGTCAGTGGTGCCTTCACACAGTAACCTTATAGAGGTACTCTTGATGAAAGCAAGAATTGGCCTTGCTGTCAAAAATTGAAATGATATACACCTGTCAAACAGGTGCGGAAACATTGGACCTTGGATGTTAATTGTGCCCATGAAACCTACACCAAAACATTTCTTCCAGGTGAAATCAACACGCACAAAGCTAGGCAGCCTAGACAATTTTTCAGAGATTCCATATCCAGAAAGCACTTAATCAGCGACATATGCATCAGGACCTTGATAGCTGCTGCTAATCCAGGACTGATTCATTTTCATAAATGTCAATTGGTCCACGGAGTCTGTGGACAGACACTCTCTCTTATCTGTCACAAGACCGCCTGCAGCACAGAATGCCCGTTCGGAAAGCATGCTGGATGCAGGGCAGCCCAGCAGCTCAATTGCATACTGGGCAAGTTCTAGCCAGTGGTCCATTTTCATGACCCAGTAACCCAGTGGTTCGTCAACTGGAAAGCTCACCATGTCTGTTTTCGCCCCTAGATAATTTCCCACCATATAATGCAGATGCTGCAATGGTATGTGGAAGCTAAGCCCTGGGTGCCGAGGACTAAAAAAATTTTTGAAAGGCATCTCTGAGGTGGCCCCCTTCTCCACCGCTCCTCTCTTTACCAACAGAAGCCTCAAAACTATGTTTTCGACCAGACTATTGCTTACCAGAGTCGGGAAAGACATTACATAAACTCCTCTTTAAGGTGTCCTCAAGAGATTTTGTCTTCTGCTCCCTCTGTGGGGACGGGATGAGTTCTAAGAGTTTCCCCTTGTAATGTGGTCAAAGAGGGTTGCCAATCAATAGTGATCCTTCTCCTTGATGCTACATATTATTATTATTATTATTATTATTATTATTATACAGGATTTATATAGTGCCAACAGTATATGCAGCACTTTACAATATAAAAGGGAAACAATACAGTTATAATACAGTAACATTCAAGAGGATTAAGAGGGCCCTGCTCAGAAGAGCTTACAATCTAATAGGGTGGGGCAGGTGGTACAAAAGGCTGTAACTGTGGGAAATGAGCTGATGGAAGTGGTAAAAGATTAGTTGGAAGCGTGATAGGCTTCCCCGAAGAGATGAGTTTTCAGGGTTTGCCTGAAGGTAGTAAAAGTAGGGGATAGCCGGACAGGTTGAGGTAGCAAGTTCCAGAGGATGGGAGAGGCTCTGGAGAAATCCTGGATATGAGCATGGGAGGAGAAGATGAAGGAGCTTGAGAGTAGGAGGTCTTGGGAGGAGTGGAGAGGACGGTTAGGTTGATATTTGGAGACAAGATTGGTGATGTAGCTCGGGGCAGAGTTGTGAATGGCTTTGTATGTTGTGGTTAGTATTTTGAATTTAATTTGCTGGGTGATTGAGAGCCAGTGTAGGGATTGGAGGAGAGGGTTGGCGGACGCTGAATGGTGGGTAAGGTGGATAAGCCTGGCAGCAGAATCCATGATAGACTGAAGAGGGGATAGCCTATGGCAGGCCAATGAGAAGGGAGTTGCTATAGTCAAGGCGAAACATAACAAGGGAGTGAATGAGGATCTTGGTGGTTTCATTTGTTAAAAAGGGGCGAATTTTAGAGATGTTATGGAGGTGAATTCTACAAACTTTTGACAATGATTGGATTTGGAGCTGAAAAGACAAGTCAGAGTTTAAGATTACACCTAGTACCCTGGCGCGAGGGGAGGGACTGATGGTTGCATTGTTGATTTTGATGGAAAAGTCATGGAGGGGGGCACGGGCGGGGGGGAAAATTAATAGCTTGGTTTTAGAGAGATTTATTTTAAGGAAGTGGTGTGACATCCATACTGATATGTAAGTTAGAAAGTTAGTAATGCGAGAGGAGACTGAAGGAGTGAGGTGAGGAGCAGACAGATAGATTTGGGTGTTATCGACGTATAAGTGGCATTGGAAGCCGCAGGCAGTTATCAAGTGACCAAGGGAGGAGGTGTAGTTAGAGAAGAGAAGGCGTCCAAGAGCAGAGCTTTGGGGGACCCCTACAGAAAGAGGCAATGGAGAGGAAGAGACAGAGTTGTAGGTAACACTGAAGGAGCGCTGTGATAGGTAGCCAGAGAACCAGGATAGAACAGAATCTTGGAGGCCAAGGGAATGGAGTTTATTGAGAAGGAGTGGGTGGTCAACAGTATCAAAGGCCGCAGAGAGGTCAAGAGGTCAAGTAGTAGGAGTATGGACAGTTTCCGTGGAGTGCTGTAAGGGGTCAAGAAGGTTATTTTCACTGAGGTAGGAGCTAAGACGGTTGTAGACCAAGCGTTCTAGAAGTTTAGAGGTAAATGGGAGCAATGAGATGGGTCTTAAAATGTTAAGGTTGGTGGGGTCCAGTGAGGGCTTTTTAAGTATGGGAGAGATCTGCGCATGTTTTAGAGGGGAGGGGAAGCTGCCACTAGAGAGGGAGAGATTGAAGATGTGAGCGAGGGAGCATAGGATAGAAGAAGAGGGTGACTGTAGTAGTTGTGAGGGAACAGGATCCAGGGGACAATTTGTTAGGTGGGCATCTGAGAAAAGTTTTGTAACCTCTTTAGTAGTAGCCAGTTCAAAAGAGGAGAGTGTTATGTTCCCTTAAAAGATGATGATCAGTATCAGCGTTGTAGGAGCAACGGGGTGAGGGGAGATCACCCCTCTTGGGGCACAGCTTGTTCCCACAGGGGTGCTCGGGGGGGGGGGATCCCTCTCTCTTTATGATTCCTTTAGCTGTAACCCTTTAATAACTTCAAGGAGTTTTGACCCAAAGTAAAGTAATGGAATGTGCCTTATACTCTGTAGTTATATGATGTTGAAGTCTAAAACATATCTGTAACATAAAAACATTATTGACTATGTATCTTTTTTTTTATATAATCTTTATTTTTATTTTATGTATTAAAAGGAACATACAGACATATAGTCTATGGTCATTCTTACCACAATACAGTGCAATTCTTACAGTGCAAACATAGACGTTCCAGACAATAACAAGTTGTCAAACCAATCACAAGACAAGGTAAAAACCGGAGGGGTGAGGGAAGGAGGGGGAAGGGGATGAGGGATCAAGTCTTCTTCTAACTGTATTGCACTGTGGAACAGTCAAAATGATTCCCAGGGGGGGGTCCCGCCATGGCAACTTCTTGGCCGGACCCGTCACAAAAGCCCTCCATTCTGTATTGGAGGGGGGGTTTCTTCCCTGCTTTAAGGTCCCCGAGATGCCCACCGGGCGGGTCCCTCGGGAGGGGGGCCATAAGCCTCCAACTAACCTCCACCGAAAGGGAGGCGCCCCACGGGCATCCCCTGGGGTCAATGCCTTTGAAAGGTGCCTGTGTCGCCAGGCGGAGCCCCTTTCCCATAAGTCTGCCCTGGTAATAACTCTATAACATTTAATAAGGGAGATACAAAACTTGCCTTTCTTAAAGGGAAAAAAAAAAAAAAAAAAAAAAAAAAACTCCAAAGACGCCTAGCGTTTCGTATGAGCCTTCAACTGTGGACCTTGTGAACCATGCATAAGGAAAGAAAAGGTCTACATCCGGTGCAATCAATAGGGTGGTGAGACATGCCATTCAGGTACGCACGTCACCACATACAGGCCTCCTTAGCTTCAAGGAGGGTTCCGCTAACTCCAACAGCGCGACTTCCAGGCTAGAGGATACAGGATTAGTGTCAATGGTGAATCTCCGCCACTGGGCCCAGATACTATCAAAGCGCTCACTCCTATTCTTGCACCCCGCCACCCACTCCTCCGCCTCTCTGATATCCTCCACCTTCTGTAACCATTCTTTTAAGGTAGGGATCCGTGGACTCTTCCAGTGGAGAGGAACCAGCCTTTTAGCAGCGTTTAATAGATGAGGAAGGGCGCTTTTTTTGTAGTGGCTCAGAGGGAGGGTGGGGAGGTGCAAGAGAAAATGCTCTGGGGAGAACGGGATCTCAATCTGCAGAGCATTTTTAATGGTAGCCTGCACCTCCGTCCAGAACGGCCTAATTACTGGGCATTCCCACCACACATGAAGGAGGGTGCCTTTCTGACCGCAGTCACGCCAGCAGCGGTCAGAAACCGAGGGGTAAATACGTGCTATGACGGCTGGTACCCGGTACCAACGAGTTAGGAGCTTGTAGTTAGTTTCCTGCGTTCTGGACTCTATGGAGCTAGAATGTGCTAATTTATACATGTGTAGGCGCTGTTCTGGTGAGAACTCTATCCCTAGGTCCCGCTCCCATTCTCTTATGAAAGCTGGCTTGCAAGCAGCGGAAACTGAACCCAGTAGCCTATATAACTCAGAGATCAGGTGGGGAATTGGTTCTTCTTCTATGAAAAATCTTTCTAGTGTGGTAATGGTGTCTAGCCCTCTCATCGAAGCCCCCTCTGTTGCAATGAAGTGTTGGAGTTGCTGGTGTCTCCACCAATCCATGGGGAATCTGCCATGGCTAGTCCTCAAGGCATCTAGGGGTATCAGACTACCCTTATCTACAAATTTGCCACAGCTATAATTACCATCTGTAACCCATGTACCAAAAAAGGTCCTTTGCTCCCCAGGAGGGAACCACCTGAACCCCCCCAGCGGTGCCAGTGGGGAGCCCGGGGGCACCAAAGCGTACAAAGCATTCGTGCGATCCCAGACCCGCAGGGTATGGGTAGTTAGCGGGGAGGACGTCTGTGAGAGTCCTCTATATTCACGAGGCAGCCAAGGCGCGTAGGACAAGTCACGACCTGCCAAGCTCTTTTCCAAGGAGACCCATATTTTTGAACCCCCATGATGCCGCCAGTTGAGGATATGTTGGATCGCAATGGCTCTGTAGTATCGTCTTATATCCGGGAGGCCCAGGCCTCCCATTTCCTTGGCCTTCTGTAGTAAAGACGCGGCCAGTCTTGGCCTTTTACCATGCCAGATGAAATTAATCATTAGGCTTTGAAGCTGTGTAAAGAAGCTCCTGGGGAGAGGGACCGGCAGCATTTGTAAATAAAAGAGCACCCGTGGAAGGATGTTCATCTTGAGTATGCTAAGTTTGCCCAGCCACGTGAAGGAGGTCTTGGCCCAATTCTGTAAGTCTCTACGCACCATGCTCAAAAGGGTGGGAAAATTAGCCGAGTAAATATTATCAAATCTATTGGTAAGTTGTATACCCAGGTACTTAATCGATGTTGTAGCCCAACTAAATGGGAAAGCTTGTTGTAAGTCATTAGCCATCTTCGCAGGGATGGTGATGGGCAGGATTTCGGATTTCGAAAAATTTATTTTAAAATTGGACACCTGACCAAAAGTTTTTAGTTCCCTCATAAGGTTTGGCAGCGACACCAAGGGCTGGGTCAAATGAAAGAGCACGTCATCTGCATAGGCTGACAGTTTGTGTTCCGTTGACCCCACCGTCACCCCTCTGATGTCAGCACTCGCCCGTATTGTTCGAAGCAGTGGCTCCATAGCCAGAGCGAACAAGAGGGGGGAGAGGGGGCACCCCTGCCTCGTGCCATTCCGAATGGGGAACCCCTGGGATAAGTGGCCATTTACCTTGACCTTCGCACTGGGGGTCGCGTAAAGTGCCATGATCCATCTAAGCATATGAGGGCCTAGTCCCCAAGCCTCCAGCACCGCCTTAAGGTATGACCAATCTAGTCTGTCAAAAGCCTTTTCGGCATCCGTGGACAGAATAAGGTATGGGGTGGAATTCCTATGGGCACATGCCCATTGTATAAGCTGC